>NC_084644.1:8220044-8520981 GCF_019802595.1 Syngnathoides biaculeatus
CTACAGTAGCTCTAGTAGAGTCTGCAGTGGAGTCTTCTTTCTGATCTGTAGTAATGACTACTACGAATGGAGAGGAGTTGTACTTGTGAGGATAAGCGGCTCAGAAAATGGATGGACTGATGGATAGTTGGGGACCTCTGCCTCTTTTTCTTGCTGTTCATGACACTACAACACTTCCAATGGAGCTCATTGCTCCCCAGCATGTAGTGGCAAGACATGGTACTGCACTGATGGTGTGTAACTTTGACTTGAGACTTTTTTTGGACACAATGCTGTACAAACCCAATCAAAATTATTGCTTAAATATCTGTGCTATAATAGTGCTGTGAACGATAAACGGCGTTATAGAGGTGGAACGCTGCACTGTTTTAAAAAAAAAAAGTAAATATGAACATGTGGAGCTGGTTTGACACACATGATAAGTTTGCACAGTTGGAGATGTGAAGGGGAAGAAGGGGTTCGGACCCGAATGGACCTCGCCACAGGCCCTCAATGCGAAACGTGTGTGTGTGTGTGTGTGTTTAAAGCTGTTCCAAAGCGCAGCCCCGCTAACCTGCTAATAGCTTCCATTTGTAAGGCAAACATGAGCCGAGTTTGAAATCCACTCTCAAGTATGAATTTGAGTGGATCAAATTTCAAATTAAAATGTGAAATTTTTGAGAGGAAGGAGGTCATATTTGAGTGGAAACTTTACTTGAAATGTTTGTGAATGAAGTCATTTCCCGATAAAAGAATTCAGATTTTAGTGTATTTTTTTAATACAAACTAAATTAATATGATGACCAAGCTTTGCTTGCTTAGATTTGTATTAATATTATCATGATTATTATGGTGATGATGATAATTAGTGTAATACTAATAGTTGGTTAGTTAGTAATAATAATACTAATAGTTAATAGTTAGTTAATAAATAGTAATAATCCTCATCATAATCGTAACTATTATTCTTATTCATCTTCTGTTCTTCCTCTTCTTTTTCTCCTTTTCTTCTTCTTTCTCTTCTTATTTTTGTAAATGTTATTATTGTTTTTTTGGCATTAAAGTAAAATTAAAGTTATGATTTTCCCCAAAAATCTATATGAAAAAATTACCGATGAAAGTTGTTCTTTTATATAAAAATCTAAAAACTGGCTGGCAACCAGGCAAGGGTGCAGCCCGCCTCTCATCCAGAGTTGGCGACCTTAGTGAGGATAAGCATATGTTAGTGGGGTTGGCGGGGGGTGATTATGGTATCCAATGGAAAATTTTTTCATTTCAGTGAATCGTTCAAAATTATACTTGGAAAGTGTAAATGTTTGCTGTAAAACATTTTGAGAATTATTTTTTTTTTTTCCCATAACAAGAAGTGTTTTTTTTCCAGGAAAGAAAAACTATTTCACCCAAAAAAGTTAAGCATTTAGTGGTGGAAGTTTAAGTATAAAAGGGTGATATATAATATATGACATCAGTTTCACAATATATATATATATATATATATATATATAGAGAGAGAGAGAGAGAGAGAGGAGAGAGAGAGAGAGAGAGAGAGAGAGAGGAGAGAGAGAGAGATGAGAGAGAGAGAGAGGAGAGAGAGAGAGAGAGAGATAGAGAGAGAGAGAGAGAGAGAGAGAGAGAGAGAGAGAGAGAGAGAGAGAGAGAGAGAGAAGAGAGAGAGAGAGAAAATAAGCAAGAAAAAAAAAATTCAATTCCACACTATCCTCTGAAGCCCCTTCTTCTTCTTCTTCTTTTTCTTCTTCTTCTTCTTCTCCTTGGTCCTTCTTCAACGATGGCGGCGTTCCAGCCGCGGCGTTCTGTTAAAGTAATTTTCTCTCTCAAAGAGGAATTAATTTCCTCTCAGCGTGGCCCACCCTCTTACCCCAATCCGCCCCCTCCGTTCCCCCACCCCCCCAACTCTCTCTCTCCTCCCGAGTGCGCAGACATTTTGGCAGTCACCGTGACGACCAAAAGAAGTCGAAACTTCACATTAGTTTAGCGTTACAAAAATAATGATGACAGAATGAGCTATTTGTTTCACAATTGTGTGTTTATTATTGTGCTGGGAGTAAGTCAGCTGTTTCTAATATTTTGACCCTTTCATATATGGTCGCACAAAGCTGCAATAGTAAACATATTATTGCATTATGTAATTACATATGTTTAAACAATAAGCATGACCAAATTCGTAGAGGAAGATTTTTTTTTTTTAGGTGATTTAGTTGACCAGATGTCCCTAAATAACCTATAAATGTATCTTGAATTTTAACCTTTTTTTTCCAGATATAAAATAAAAAAAAAAAAGCAGAGTGGTTGCCAATTTTGCATTCCTCAAATTTTTGAGCCTGCATTTTATATGAACTAAATGTGATGGAATATGTGTTGTGTAATAAATTATGTATTTATAATTCATCAAGAAACTTGAATTGTTGGAGCAAAATTGTTTTGTGGTTAGCTCTCGTCTTCTGTTTGTTTGTTTTTTCTCCGCAATAATAATAATAATACTTGTCGTGTGTTTGTCAACAGTGATGCGTTTGTTGGCGTTTGCCCGACAGGAAGTGGAACTCACACTTGCGAGGGGCGCGCAAAAGAAAGCCTTGAGGATGACGACGACCGTCTTCCCTCGGGGAGGTCACAGGTGACGCCTTTTTCTCGTCAAGTATACCGCATCAGCCCACGTGCAAATACCAATCCGCAATTTTTGTAATTTTCTGTCACTCATTTGTCTCGTTTATGCGGTTTCAAATTTGGTAGCTGCTGGACAAGTCGACTGCTGGAAAAGGCCTAAATAACGCTAAAGTGTCATCTTCAAACCAAATTAGCAGAATAAATCTGTCTTTGCATACGTGGCTTCTTGAGATTTTTTTTTTTTTTTTTTTGTGGGTTTACCAAATTTCACATTAAGTGAAACCGGCATCGGGAGGTGAATTTCTACAGCATAAAAAAAAAAAATATGCGTAAATTCACCAAATTGAACCCAAAATTTTCCAGCATGGATTCTCGAGTGGTGGCGCGGTGGATCAGCAGGTAAAGCGTTGGCCTCACAGTTCTGTGGACCCGGGTTCAATCCCGGCCCCGCCTGTGTGGAGTTTTCATGTTTTCCCCGTGCCTGCGTGGCTTTTCTCCGGGCACTCCGGTTTCCTCCCACATCCCCAAAACATGCAACATTAATTGGACACTAAATTGCCCCTAGGTGTGATTGTGAGTGCGGCTGTTTGTCTCCATTTGCCCTGAAATTGGCTGGCAACCAGTTCAGGGTGTAACCCCGCCTCCTGCCCGTTGACAGTTGGGATAGGCTCCGGCATTCCTGTGACCCTTATGAGGATGAGTGGCTTGGAAAATGGATGGATGGATGTCTCTTTGCCTTAATCGAGGTTGAAAACTCCCTTTTTTCCCCTCATGCTTTTTAGATTTTCCTTTAATCCTCCATTATTTCCTATTCCCTGCCCCGCCTGTGCGGAGTTCGCATGTTCTCCCCGTGCCTGCGTGGCTTTTCTCCGGGCACTCCGGTTTCCTCCCACATCCCCAAAACATGGAACGTTAATTGGACACTCTAAATTGCCCCTAGGTGTGATTGTGAGTGCGGCTGTTTGTCTCCATGTGCCGTGCGATTGGTTGGCAACAAGTTCAGGGTGTACCCCGCCTCCTGTCCATTGCCAGTTGGGATAGGCACCAGCATTCCTGTGACCCTTATGAGGATGAGTGGCTTGGAAAATGGATGGATGGATGTCTCTTTGCCTTAATTGAGGTTGAAAACTCCCTTTTTTCCCCTCATGCTTTTTAGATTTTCCTTTAATCCTCCATTATTTCCTATTCCCTGCCCCGCCTGTGCGGAGTTCGCATGTTCTCCCCGGGCCTGCGTGGGTTTTCTCCGGGCACTCGGTTTCCTCCCACATCCCAAAACTAATTGGACTCTAAATTGCTCCGAGGTGTGATTGTGAGTGCAGCTGTTTGTGTCTATGTGCCCTGCGATTGGCTGGCAACCAGTTCAGTGAGTACCCCGCCTCCTCCCCGCGACCCTCGTGAGGATAAGCGATAAAGAAAATGGATGGATAGATGGATTCTTGAGTCTTTTTTACGAGTCTACTCGTGATAAACACGCTAACCAAATTTCATGTTAAGAACGAGGCTCTACTGGCTGAATTTTCAATAATTATAAAGAATTCATTGAAACTGATAAAAATGAGCGTAAAGAATCTGTTTCAAACCAAAATAGCTGCGAGTTTTCAGATCTGGCTTCTAGAGTCACTATCTGATATATGATACATAAGCTTATGAAAATTCACGTTGCTAAAACAATTAGGTTCTGAGGGTTTCAAAACATTTGTGACAGCCTGAGGAATTTACCAAAGAATGATGTCGAAACAGCTGCGTGAAACAAAAATGGCTCCCTCCCTTCCTGTGCGTTTTCTGCTAAGGATTTTTGAACCTTTTTTTTTTTTTGGCGGGTGATGCCAACCAAATTTCATCTTGCAGAGTTCAATTGGGGGTTGAATGTTAAAAGCATTGCGACGCCAATCACTTTTCACCTGACCGAACACACCTGCGAGATGTGTTGACTTTTTTGATTTATTCAGCCTTGAGAGCAACAAGCGTGAACCGAAGCAAGCCGCCTTAAGGGGGCCTTTGCTCCCTAAAAACATCCTTCCTTTCCGTGAGGCTACCCGGAAGATTTATGGCGGCGTTCCTTTCGCATGCACGCCGTCCCTCGGTGAGCCGGCCTCCCTCTCACGTTACACCCTATTTATAACGGCCCCTCGCCAGGCTCCCTGACTTCCCCGGGACCTCCTCCCAGCCTCCCAGCCTCCCAGCTTCCATGCTTCCCCCTGATATCCGAGCGACTCGGCTTCACTCCGCTCGGCTTATCCCTCTGCGACCCGGCGACCGCGCGGATTACCCCGGGAAAGGACGGCGCCCCTCCCTCCTTTGTGGAACTTTGGGGATCCCTCGGATATGCGCCGCCGTTCGCTTTAGGAGCTTTTGCCATGGATCACACGCTTTTCGGCTGCCTGCGGAGCCCCCACGCCCCGGTTCAGGGTCTGCACCCGGCCGCCTTCGCCCCGTCGCCGCTCACCCTCCACGGACGCTCGGACCACGTCTCCTACCCTGACCTGGCGTCCTCGTCGTCCTCGTCCTCCACGTCCTCGCCGTCCACTTGCATCATCTCCAGCTATCCGCCCGAAGACGGCCTGTACCACCCCCACCACCACCCGCAGCAACACCCGCAACTTCACCACCCGCACCATCACCGCGGCCACCACCCGGCGCCGCAGGGTCAGCACCACACGGCCGCCGCCTGGCACGTCCCGCATATGTCAGGCGGGGGCGGGGGAGCCCGGGCCAACCTCTGCCACCCGCACCCCCACCTGTCCCACGACAGGGGGCCCGCGGCGCAGGACTTGGCACACGCCGGTGGGCCTGCGATGGGGGCCTCCGCCCCCGGCTTGGGTGGCGCTAACACCCCCACGGGGGCTTCCTCGGAGTTCGGCAGGCCCACGCTGTCACCTGCGGAAGCCGAAAAGAGGAACGGAAAGAGAAAAAGTGACAGCTCAGGTACAAATACTGACTTTATTTTTTTCCCGCGTATGAATCCATATATTTGTTTTTTTTTTAACATGATGCGTTTAGTGGTTACACTCGAGCAAAATAGGTGCAAACTTCTTTTCGCCCCAGCTCAAATGCTAGTAATGGCTTCCCTCTGGAAATCATATGAAATCATATACAGTAACTGTATGGTTACAAATGCACAATTGGCCCTGCGTTTTATTATTTTATTTATTTTTGAACCACAAATTTGGAAATAAAAGGTCATAGGAAAATAGTGGCAGCCAAATATTTAAGTATGCAGTACAATGATTATTTAATTTAAGAAGAGATTTGATGGGGGGAAAAACTGTTAAAAATGGACAATTTGGTGCAAATTTTGTCACAAAATGAAGAAATCAATTGAGCAAAAATATGACGTTGACACTTTTTCTTCAGTGGGTCACATATAATGATGTTTATAGGTTTATAGTTATACGATTTAGATGTTTAGATGTAACAAATTGGCAGTACTTACTGTATCTTGTTAAAACAATAATAAGAAAAACAACAACAAGCGAGGCCAATCGAGGAATTGGGACTGATGTATTGTACAGATGTACAGTCGTTAAACTGCACGTTTTTCCAGAAACGGCACAACAAAAATGGTGGCTTTTTGAGGAAATCAAACTATATTTAAGTTAAAAAAAAAAAAAAAACGTTTTGGATGTTTTTTTTTTCCCCCTGGAAGACAGTAAAAAGGATGGTTAACTGTAGAAACGTGGATTTGTGTGTCTTTTGACTCCAATATAAAGCTAACAAAAAAAGTTGAAACATCTCTCTTGCAAGTGAGAGGAATGGCTTATCGAGGAAAACTTTTTTCAAAATAAAATGTTTTTTTTAGCAATAAATTAAAAATATATGATTTGTATATAAAAATTAAAAAAACATTTTTATACATAATAGGAAGGATAGCTAATTGAGGGAAAACTCGCTAATTCTATTTTTAAAAAGCTACAATTTAAAGATTTTGTTATTTTGTTTTTAAAAAAAAAACTAAAATTTTAAAAGTTTGATTTTGGATTTTTAAGATACAATAACAGAATAGATATGCAAGAAAAATGTATCTTATTTTTAATTAAAATTAACATTTTATAGATTAACTTTAGGCAACTAGACTTCACTTTGTAAAAAATAAAGTTTTCAGTATCAGTGGAGGGAAAAATTATTATTATTATGCATCCCTGGGGAGCCTAACTAATTCAAACATTTTGCTGCACTGATTACATTTTTTTTATGATTGTTATGAATTTATCTGGGGGGAAAAAATAAACACACTCAGCAGACATCCCCCCCTGCCCATCATTTTTTTTATTGGCTTGAGATAAAATTTCCAGGTTGCTTATAATCAGTATAAATTAGGATTTCACATATTTTTGCAGCAAAATACCCAAATTTGCCTAAAGTTGAACACTTTAAAATAAAACCAATGCAGAATAAACTATTCACTGACAAATCAAGAAAGCCTTCATCAATATCAGTTGATTCAAAAAAATATATTACAAATTTTCATATTTACTTGGGACCTGTTGAGGGCTCTTGCCCCTAAATTTGAACGCTTTCATTTGACATAAAGGAACAGCAGAGAAATGTCAAATTTTCCATTTGAAGCGACACTTTGCAAAAATGTGTCACCGGTGAGCAGCCAGCTGTATTTATATTTCCATTTCAGCAAAAGACTGTATTGGGACACTTGTGACCCTTCAAATGAGCTGAGCACGATGTTCCATATAAAACGCAATGACGGGGGTTGCAGGCGCCCCCGCTGACCCGCGGGATCTTTTCCCACCTGCCCTCATCGCCGCCATCCATCACGAATGCCGTCGTCTCGTTGGCGTCCACGCCGGCAACGCGATCTCGCCGCGCTGCTCCTTTAAAGGCCTCCTCTCCACACGCACTTTCCCTACCTTAACCACAAAATTGTTGCATTTTGGCCTAAAAAACACTTTCATTATACTTTTTTTGTTGTTTTTGTCGTTGTTATTATTGTTTTGTTATTATCATTCCTGCCGACTGTGCCAACCTTAGAACTGGCCCCGATTGACAGCTCAGTAATTCGAATCATAGCTAAGGGTTAATGTCCCATCATGTGCGTTGCTTTTTTAAAAATTATTTTTAAAGCAGTAAAATGGGACGCTTGAGTATCGAGGAAAATGAAGTAACTTTGTTTCCTGTCAAAAGTTCCATATTATTGCTCTATTCAATTATTATTAAAACAAGAAAACTTATTAGCCCAGAAAAGACATTACTGAGGATGGTTATCAAGGAAACAGTAAGATTTAAATTTCATAGCTAGAATTTTTTTCATTTACAAAGTCACACTATTCAAGCCATTATTTGTCTACAAAGTATTGAAACAAAAACATCTCACTTCGTCATGCATGCAAGATTTTTCCTGAAAAGAGGGATGGCTTACTGAGGAAATCTGCGAAAATCTGCACGTTTTCCGGGAGAAGACACAATAAAAAAAGGATGGCTTATCGAGGAAAAAAAACAAACAAGTTCCTCCCTTCCACGTTTTCAAAATATTAGACACTCAGCATGCATAGATGCACACACGCACGCACACACATACACACTCCCCTCCCATTGCCTTAAATGATTTGCAAGATGATCTTCGCTAACCCCTCACCTCCACCCCCCCCCCCCATAACTCATAATTAGCACGTAGCCTGCTGACTCAATCAGCTGTCATAATATCAGATAGAGGCCCGCTTCTCTTTCGCCATCTGGAAACCCCGAAAACCAACAATAAAAGGGGACTTAAAACAAGAAGAATAATTGAAAAAGCAACAAAAAGGCGAGAGACGTATCACGGAAAAAAGAAGGGAGCGTCTGCGGGGTTTCAGGTGCTATGATTCTCGACAAATTTTTACTTGGGGGCGAAAAAAAAAATCACTAAAGCATACATTAGGAACATGAACACAAACGCACAAGAAAAAAAGACACGTACTCATGCGCTCATCCAATTGCATATATACACACACCCACAGACACACACATACGCACACGCATACATTTTGCTTGCCTGTATATGTTATTCGCTCAACAATAATGCTAATAATAAAATAAATACATTAATAATCTATTTATGAATTGTATTTAAAATATTTAATATATTTTTAAAAAAATTACAATAATTTATAATAATACATTAATTACAAATAGTAGTGTATGAAATACCTACTACAAATAAATTGTTTAATAATAATATTATTGTAAATTATACAATCTAAAAAAAATCCACTTTAAATTAAACTTAGGCCTTGAGAATTATTTCTGTTTCTGTATTGTAAAACAAAAGTTTTTTTTTACTGGTTATTAAGTTTTAAATGTATTTCTGCAGGTTTTTACAAAGTTGACAGGGATAAATTCCAATGATGTGACTTCCCATGTGGAAAAGTTCTCGTGTTCCTCCGCGCTATTTTGTTGCTTTTTTTTCCACCTCGAAAAGGCTTTTGGAAAACATTTCAGATGGACCCTCCGTCTCGTGCGTGCCTAATTGGACAGCACTCGAGGAAAACATTTTTCCGCGCGAAAGAAAAAAAAAAAAGGATAACCACTTTTTCCCCTCATATTCTTCCTCTTTTGTTGTGGAGGGTTGCAAGTTGCTGTAATTGCCGAGTTAAAAAAAGGCACTTAGTAGTTTTTGAACTCTCGACTTTATTGCGCTTTCACAGAGTGTTTACCACCATACACACACAGAGAGGAGAGAAGAGAGAGAGAGAGAGAGGAGAGAGAGAGAGAGAGAGAGAGAGAGAGAGAGAGAGCGAGAGAGAGAGAGAGAGAGAGAGAGAGAGAGAGAGAGGAGAGAGAGAGAGAGAGAGAGAAAGAAAGATCTGATTCGGAATACATAAAGCGGTCATTGGGGGTTGGTGGGGTGGGGGGAGATATCATCTTTCTGGGGGTCCCCGAAGTGAAGACTTGAGGCATTAGCGCCGTTGGGCACTCCAGTTTCGAGCTCGTGGAGACCCATTTACACTTTGGCCTGCCGCATTAGCACGTGTTACTGGAGAAATTGCTATATCCTTTTTACCCCCCCCCATCCCCCACTTCAGAGTTAAAAATAAATAAATCTAGCACCTTGAGTTAAGAGTTTAATTCATGCTGCGGTCAAACTCATAACTCAGTTTGCTTCATTTCTAATATCTAACACTGAAGATTAAGATTGAGCATGTTGACAATTGAGTATGTAAACCGTGAATGAGGAAGTAAATAAGTGAGTGAGGGATGCAATAAATCAGTAAATAAGTGAGTTAGTAAATAAAAAAAAAAGTAGTTGAGTGAGTCAGTATGAATGTAAAAAAAAAAAAAAGAGTCAATGAATAACTACTATATGTATGTATATACAGTATGTACTTGTAGTTTTAGTACAAAGTAAAAAGGTATAATAAGATATTATTATTGACAGTGATATATAATTCTATATCCTATATGCACAATATGTATGCAAAATATTGTTCTTTGTAAGTTGCTGGTATGTTTAGACACGGAGTACAAATGGCGAGGTGTAAATTTAGCACATAATGTCAACAATGTATAGTAAGCAGAGACGAGAATTGGGAATTTTGCAATTTCATTCGCGATACTGCTAATAAAAAATTATTCCGTATCGATTCTCGTATCAATTGTTTTTGCGTAAGGGAATGAAATAATCTCATTGTTATGTGATATCATTGAGGTCATTTTCTTATAACGTGATTATACAAAAGGTGATTGTGGACAAAACATAATGTTTTGAAAAATGAAAAATCCCCATATAGTATTTTTCATTTTTCAAAACAACATGAAATTAAAGGCGATATTCTCAGATTTTTTTTCATCCTGCATTTCATTATAACGCATCTTAACGCATATTTCAACGCGTATCAAAGGAAAGGCGATCGTATGTCTTTATAGGGCTAACAAATAAATAAACAAAACAAACATGAAACCCTACAAGGTGCCTCAATAGTTTAAAAATGACTTTTGATTACGGACGAAAGACTTCAAACGCTCAGAAAAACATACATTAACGTTAAAAATATACCGACCCACATCAAGCGTCTTTTGACAATTACCACATGCACGTTTAGCATTGTTTATGGACTGTGACCGGAATTTTCTGAGAAACACATGATTGGAGTTATGTTGTGGTGAACTTAAAAAAAAAAAAAAAAAAAAGAGATGATTGTAAAATGGCTAAAAATAAAAAGTAATCATTCCGGCAGAGTCCCAGGACGGCGGGCTGAAGTGCGAGCTGAGCGGCAAACCGCGCAAGGAGAGGACTGCCTTCACCAAGGAGCAAATCCGGGAGCTGGAGGCCGAGTTCGCCCACCACAACTACCTGACCCGACTACGCCGATACGAGATCGCCGTCAACCTGGACCTCACCGAGAGACAAGTACGTCCTCTGAAGAAACAGATAACCATATATTTATTTTTTATTATTATTTTTTTTTAGGGGCTCCAAATGCAGGATATACTGCACTGTAGCCCCTTTTACAGTCTGCTTTACATTTTAAAAATAATACACATGATATCTGGTTACATTCAAATGTATTCACCATTTTAAATTTAAAAAATACTTTATTGATTTTTAAATTAATATTAATTATATTCACAATATTTTACAGTTTTAAACTAATTTTACGTATATTATATATTAATGTTTTTTACTTTTTTTACATTCAAAAGAATAGGTTTGAATGAAAAGTGACATTTACAAATTAATTTTAATTAATTAATTTTACATTTTAAAAATCATTTTGAATAAACAATGTAAAAAATTATTTAAAATAAAATGTAGTATCTTGTAGCATTCTATTTTGGTTTCAATTTTAATGAAAAAAACAGTCTGACAAATTGTGACGTGATTGTTATGCACTGGTACCTCGGCTTTCGAACGTAAATGTTGAGATTTTTTTTTTTTTGCTTTGGTTTTCAAACGAAAATCGGTATTTGAAAGCCCTGACCAGCTGACCCATAACGATTTGTTATGGTGTTTTCGAACGCACCCGCGAAAATGCCGGAAACGACGTAACGCTCGCAACGCAACAGTTGACCCACACACTCCTGTTGTGTGTCCGGTAGTGACTTTTTTTTCTTCCAATTGAGCAATATTAACCCGATCATGGCTCCAAAGAAGGCAAGTGGAACTGCTGGTGCTGAAAAAAGGAAAGTGGTGCGTAAAACTGTCGACTTCAAGAAGGATTTGATAGCCGAGCACGAATCTGGTGTGCGTGTTTCTGAGCTATTCAAGAAGTATGGCATGGCGGAATCGACGATCAGCACCATTCTGAAACACAAGGATGCCCTCAAAGCAAGTGATGTTGCGAAAGGAGCGACCGTGTTGACCAAGCGGAGGCCGCAGATCTTGGACGAAGTCGAAAAGTTGCTTCTTATTCTGATGAGGCTGCAGGCAGGGAGGATGTCTCAAGTGCCGATATTAAAGCTATCTGCGCTAAATGGAACGACATCCATAATTTTGTAGAAGTCCATCACCCTAACAAAGCAGAATGTTGCAGAGCACTGCAAAATTTCGATGACGTTGTTATGAACCACTTCAGAAATGTGCTCAAAAGACAGCAGAAACAGTCTACATTACATTCTTTCTTTGTTAAAAAGGGGCGAGTTACCCCCACCGAAGAATATTTTAACAGTTATTTTGCATTGCTTTTTTCTTTTTTTCCATTAATCCTACCTCTAGTTGCAAGTTAATTTTTTTGTACGTTATGTACTTTCTGTGCAAATAAAAAAAAAAAATGTCAGCTTTTTTTCCCCCTCATTGCTTGTTTAAACTTATTTTGCACTTTTGTTAATAAAAAAGGTTTACAAGGCTCGGGCCCGAGTCGCTACATATACGGCAATGCATTACCAGCCTAGCATACTTCACTGCTAAAGCATACATTTTAAGCAAAAAATAAATATTTCTTAAATTATATAATTATATGAAGTATTGAAACCATACATGTATTTCTATTACGCAGTTTATTATCAGGAAAAGCTAAAAAAAAAAAAAAAAAACAACAACCCTTTTTAGGCTTGGAACATATTATTTCATTTTCCATTCATTGTAATGGGAAAACACGCTTTGGTTTTCAAACGTTTTGGTTTTCAACCAGCCTTCTGGAACGGATTGTGTTCGAGAACCAAGGCACCGCTGTATTTAAAATAATTCTCAATAAAAGCTAAAATGTAGTGTATCTCTTTTCACCTTCCAAAAATAATTTTGAAGGGAAGTATGTCTAATTTACAAATTTATCATAATTTGTGATGTTTTATATTTTACATTCTTGTTCATATAAAGCATATAAATAATTGTAAATAAAGTTCATCTTTTGTTAAAATTGATGTGAATAGTCATTACGTTTTAAAATTAAATATAGCTTAAAAGAGTGTGATAGCTTCTAACACATTTACACTTCTTTTTTCAAGTAATTTTGATTAACCTGCTAGCATAGTGAGTCATCGGATAGCACACCTGCCTCACAGTTGAGAGGTCGTGGATTCGAATCCAGGCTCCTGTGTGTAGTTTGCATGTTCTCTCCATGCCGGTGTGGATTTTCTTCGGGATTTGGATTTTCTTTCTCCCACATTCCAAAGTCACGCAGGGTCGGTTCATCGAAGACTCCAAATTGTGTGCAGCAAATTTTGATAGAACTTTTTTCATGTTTAAAAAATTGTAAATAAAGTGCAATATCTTGTAGCATTCAATTTAAAGTAGAAAAATTATTCAAAATTAAAATTGTTCCAGTCTGTTTAATTTTAAGATTTTAATTTAAAAAATGTCATAATTCACAATGCAATTGCCTCATAAAAGGTAACGCCAAATAAAGTATGATTTTTGTAAATATTTTTTTTTTAAACAATTCAAATGTTTTTTTTTATTTAAACAATGTATATGCGTAATGGGTCATGCACAAAGTGATTAAAAAAAATAAAAATAAGTCGCGCAACGTGTCTGCTGACTTAACGGCGTCCACCCTGCTCCGATGCGACGGATGAGCAGAACCAATCAATATAATCGCTGTCAGATGTCTTCCCTGACATCCATTTCATTTTTTCCACATGAACTTGGAATGACCGTCCAGCAACCTTTAATGCTGGATGAGCGCACACAATGACCGCCTGTTTTAGCGTTTGGGCCGCACGTATAACAACAACTGCACCCCTGGTGAATGAAATACATGACTCCGAAAAATAAATAAAATTAAGATGAAAAATGTTGCACTATGCTAATTGTTACATGGATGGGTTGCTTTAGAGGTTTTGTGGGTGATGCTGGGTCCTCAGGTGGTGGGGGGTCGGGATCTGGAAAGTGTTCAGGCAACAGGAGGGTCATCGCCCGGCCCCGGGCGGGAAAAGCCCCGTGATTCCAAAGGAATCCGGCGTGATTTTCATATGTCCAACTCAAATATTTGCATTCTCAGGCATGTGACTGAAACAATTTATCGACGAGCTTTTCCTCAGGAAAATGCCTCCAAAATACGAACAATAATGATGTGCTTTTCCATCAAAAATACCAAGTTGCTGTCAAAAATATTCTCAAAAAACTACTTCAAAAAAACACTGATATTTCTGTAGAATTCTCATGTTTTTTCACCAAAAGAATAGAACTTTATTTTCTTTTGAAACAACTGGAATTTATCGACGAGCTTTTCCTCGGGAAAATGCCTCCAAAATACAAACAATAATAATGTGTTCTTCCATCAAAAATACCAAGTTACTGTCAAAAATATTTTCAAAAAGCTACTTAAAAAAACACTGATATTTCTGTAGAATTCTCATGTTTTTCCACCAAAAGAATACAACTTTATGCTCTTATTCTTCAAAGCTTTTTTTCAGGATTAAAAATACAACTCTATTCTCATAACAATGTGACTTCGTTCTTGAAAATATACATTATTCATGTAATATTAGTTCCTTTCCCCGAAAAAATATACAACCCTAACCCTATCGAGGAAAAACACTTATTTTAGTGTCATTTCTTCTAAAAAAAAATCAACATTTTAATTTGAAAAAAAAATCTAAAACATACAGTCTCGTAAAACCAAGATATTTAATTTCATAATATTTTTTTTCTTAAATGCACACAATATTGTGTTTTTTCTCAGAAAATAACATTTCTCCTCGAAGGGATACAAATATAGTTTTTTCTCCCTGAAAAATATGCAAAATAATCTTGAAAAATTTAACTATTTGCATAACATTATTCCACTTTCATTTTATGATTTTCTACTTATTTCCGAAAATTTAAAATCAAAAACACTTTCCCTAGAAAATTCCTTCCCTTGATTGAATTCAACTTTTTTCCATCCAAAAAGATTATTTTGGTTAAACTTTTTTTTTTTAAATTGATTTTCTTGTGTGTTTTGCTGATGTGCGTCGCAGGTGAAGGTGTGGTTCCAGAACCGGCGGATGAAGTGGAAGCGCGTGAAGGGCGGCCAGCAGGGGGCGGCGGCGCGGGAGAAAGAACTGGTCAACGTGAAAAAGGGAACGCTCCTCCCCTCCGACTTTTCCGGCATGGCGGCGTTGCGCCACTCCACGGACTCGCTGGCCAACGATGACAGTCACGACAGTGAACTGAGTGACGAACACGCTCCGTTATGATCGAGGCCACATCGTTAAATGCAGTACAGTGAATCCCCGTTTATTGGCGGGGGGGGGGGGTACCGTCCAGACCCCCTCATTGGTACATTGATACACACGGAGGAGCGAACAGAATGAATTGTTTAAACAGCAAAATGTTCAACCAACCCGTATCTTTTAAAAACCCGCTTAAATGTTCACATTAATATCCATCCATTTTCTGAGCCGCTCATCCTCACAAGGATCGCGGGAGAGCTGTAGATTATCCCGGCTATATTCGAGCAGGAGGCGGGGTACACCCAGAACTGGGCCGCCAGCCAATTGCGGGGCACATAGAAACAAACAACCAATCACAATCACACAATTTAGATTCTCCAATGAATGGATGTTTTTGGGATGTCGGAGGGAACCCGAAGTACCCTGAGAAAACCCACGCGGGCATGGACGGGGGAGAACAGGCAAACTGCGCACAGAAGGCAGGATTTGAACCCACGACGTCTCAACTGTGAGGCAGATGTGCTAACCGATGATTTGAACCCCGGTCCTCAGAACCGTGAGGCTAACGCTTAACCAGTCGCGCCACCGTACTGCCCTGATGTTAATATTTACCGTAATTCCCGGCCTACAGCGCGCACCTGGTTATAAGCCCCACCGAGTACATTTGGAAAGGAAATACCATTTGGTACATACATAGGCCGCAAGTGCCCACATTGAAACTGACATTGAAACACGAGATATTTACAAAGAAAGATGGTACACAGAAAAAAAAACATACTGGTAAAAATCACTGAGACGCGGCAGAAACACGCTAGCAGAGTGCCAACAGGGCCAGTCCGGTAAAAGTCACTTCCTCGGCACATATATTCCACCGGTCTCACTCTTACCTTTTCTGCTCGAGTGCCCCCCTTGCGGCCGTTAGAAAAAAAAAATGCACAAATTAGTATCAGTATGGACGTTATGGAAATCAAAAATATTCAAACAATTGGTACGTTAACACCGATGGACAATAGAACAAAAGAGTACTAAACACTGCACATTTAAATGTCGAAAAGTCACCATATCATTTCATCTAACAGACGTCTGCTAGCTTAATGCTAACATATACAATACTCATGAAAATTAGCATCAGTTTTAGGTTAATTGTTGATTTTCAAACAATTGCTACTTGACGCACACAAAGAGAGCAGCAACACATACAGTCAGTCGAGCTCAGTGCTGCCTGGCATGTTGTGGCACAATGCGGTACTGCACTGAAGCCACACAACTCGGAAGTCGGGCTTGCCTTGTATAATGCAAAAAACGTAGACCGCGATTGCTTCGAAGTCGACGATACGGCAGTATAGCGGGGGTTCACTGTATTAAATATTGAAATCTGACCGTTTGGCTACACTGATGTAAACATTCCATTTTTTTTTATTTGCACTGCTGGACCCGGCCGCTGTCGTATTTGTGACTAGTTTAGACGTCTGTGGACGTCCTTCCCGGAAAAAGCTCCTCTTTAGATGTGCTACAGTACCCGTTGGAAACAGTAGGGGGCGGCGATGAGATTCCACGTGATAACTGATAGCTAAGAAAAAAGTGATCACCTTGGACGTACCTTGATGCTGCCTACAAATTTCCCTTTTTTTGAAAAAAAATAATAATAATAATAAAAATGATACATTTATTCCGTATTGGTAGCATAAATCAGTCCCTCCCAAGATTACATGTTTCTCAACTTTTGTCACTCTTAGATACCGCGATTTTGTAATTAGTCCCCCCCCCATCTTGAGAATATAATAACATTATAATATATTTTTCCAAATTTAATCTTGTAACCTTACAAAGTTTTTCAACAAAAAAGTACAACAGTTCTTGTCGTATAGAGCTGGTGCACCTATGTCACCAAAGTCACGTGACTGGCCATACTGCCAAAATTTAGAAGGTGATAATAAAAGAAGCTACGTTGAAAAATGAGAGACACTTGGCGTAGAGGACCCATATTTAATGCCGGAGTCGACGTTTTAACCCGCTTCCGCTTGTCTTGGACAACTGGATCTACACATGGATCCAGTGAGTAAGTCGTCAAGATCTACACGGAAGAGTTTGAAAGCGTAGAAAAGTCTGGACGCTTACAAATACTTCCTTGCTGGATCTGCTCCCAATCAAGAATAAATCCCACATAGTGATGCAGCCACTATGATTTTTTTTCAATACAATATTTAAATAAATGACCTCTGGTTTTCCACAAACTCGCATTCATTAACTATGATTGGGGGAAAAAAAATTAGGACAGTGAATTCGTCTCCTCCGTACACGGAAGCGTATCGCGGCCACACGTTAAACTTCTCCGTGACACTTTTTTTTTCTTTACATATGCATTGTTCTCAAATGAGTCCAATGCGTGTTTAAAAAAAGAAAATAAACCCGTGAGATAGGCTTCAGCCTCCGTACATAGAAGCGTGTTGCGGCCACACGTTAACGTACATAAACCTCTGTGTGACAGACGGTTTAATTACTTTTAAATTCACATTGGACTCATTTAGGAACATTGGATATCTAAAAAAAAAAAAAAAAAAAAAAAAAAAAAAATGTTCGTCACGGAGAGGTTTACCAAAGTTTAACGCGTGGCCGCAACATGCTTCTGTGTACGTCGGAGACTACGCCCTGTTGTTTTTTTTTTTGTTTTTTTTTTTTTTTAATGCATTGTTCTCAAATGAACCAATTTGGCATTATAAATACTTCTTGGTAATTTGAAATTGAGAAGAATAATTCCTACCTGAAATGAAGCGATCGCTACACAGTCGCGTGTATTAGGTTGGGCACCTTCCATCACGTTTAATTGCCGAAATCCATCGATATTTTCTGGTATTTTCAGCTGGTATTCCATAATATGACCTCTTTGAATATCTGTCTCGTCTGTTGTGACAACCAATAGCACAACCGGTCTCGAGTATTGTGAATATTCTGCTCCGGTTCAATATCCCCCACACTGTCAAGCAGCTCTTTTTGACGAAAATGGTGACGTCAGGTGTACGAGCTCTACTGAACGTTTCTGAAAAAATATAACTCAATTCTTGTACGATTGTGACTTATTATTGCGATGAAATATGATTATTCTCGTGAGAAAGTTTAGTGTGGGCCAAAAATAAGACTTATCTTTAAAAATAAAAAACACATCTGCATTTGTATCCAAGTTAGTGAGCTACTCAGGGATGAAAATCATCATGATGTCGAGTTTGATGAAAGTTACGAGCTTTTGCGGGGATTTTTCGAGGTGAGTGAGAAGTTGCTTTTCTCTCTCTCTCAAAAAAAGTCTTTTTGCTTGGAGTTGCGTGAAACTTCATAACGCTAACGCGGCGGCCTGCGTAATTTGTCACCAGTCTGTATATTTTATATTTTTTTTTGGAGGGACTTTAAATCGCCAAGCAAACGACAGATCGGTGACGATCGGCGATGTGTAAATAAATAAGCTGAATTCTCAAACGTTTGTATCCGCGGTCGTCGACCTGTGCCGTAATAAACGCTGACCGGCTAGAGTTGTGTCTTATTTTGGTGTGGACGATCCGATTTCATCGCACATAAGCACCAAAGCAAATCAAATACCACCCTGAGAATGAAAATAAAAATAGCGTGAAATTGTATTAAACTCTGAAAAATGAGTGGGTTTTTTTTCATCTCGTTCAACCGCTGTTCTCACAGCGTCTGATAGTTGGGAGAAACTTGCTATTTTTCACAATTTTTGAGCCTCATTTTATTAGCATGCAATTTAAAAAATATATATTTTACCCATTTCAATTTTGGACCCTTGTTAATAACACTCATGAACACAAATTTGTGTTATTTTTCACTTTCCCGGGACTTAAACCAATGTATTATTGAACTGGATTAAATGCGGTGTACTGGATTAAAAGAAAAAGTAAGATGCTGCACAGTATGAATATTTAATATTTTATATTCTCGCATAGTGGTACTTGTCCCACACTATGCTAGGTCACACACATGCAGATAAGGTTTAAAAAAAAAAAAGTATACAAGATATTTACATGAATATTTTATTCCGTGGCATGGTGGTGCAATTACAGAGCGTTGGCCTCACAGTTCTGAGGACCAGGGTTCAATCCCGGGCCCGTCTGTGTGGATTTTGCATGTTCTCCCTGTGCCTGCGTGGTTTTTGTCCGGGCACTCCGGTTTCCTCCCACATCCCAAAAACATGCAACATTAATTGGACACTCTAAATTGCCCCGAGGTGTCTCCATGTGCCCTGCGATTGGCTGGCGACCAGTTCAGGGTGTACCCCGGCTCCTGCCCGTTGACAGCTGGGATTGGCTCTAGCACTCCCCGCGACCCTCGTAAGGATAAGCAGCTCAGAAAATGGATGGATGCACCTTTTTATTTTAATCCATTGGTTACATTCAATTAACCTACATACTACATTGTACACACAATGTTAACTATATGCAAAATTTGATATTTATTGCATTGTTAAATTTTATACAAGACAAATGAATAAATACGTTTTACATCTAAAGGAATGCAACCAAGGTTCTGTTCTTGATAATTTAATGTGAGACATCATCCAAATGGAGTGATATGAAAAATATAATCGAGGCAAGTTATGTAACAAGAACCGGAAAACATACGGTGATGTGCAGTAAATAAAACTTTGGTCCCTAAAACTTTCTTCGCCCTCACGTGAGGTCTCGCGAGAGCTTCCGGCCAGCGATGGCGCCGATCCCAAAATGTTGAACGTAAAGATGATTATCATATTCATGAGGCGGCGTGTGACTCTTACCCAGCTGACCTACTTCGCCGCCCAAGGAGCTGATAAATAAACAGAGCGCGGCAACGTGCCGCGGTTAAAGAGCGAAAGGCTCGTCTTTCCGTCTTCTCCTCCTCCTCCTCCTTGCGGTTGTTGTTACCTGGGCAGGTGGCGATCATGGCGGACGGAGAGCTTCTCGGGCCGCTACCGCGCAGGCTCCGGGCCATGCTGTACTTGCTCACGCCGAACGAGTCGACCTTCGAGCGGCTGGAAGACGTCCCCGCGTACGTCCATCAGGTGGGTCCCCTCTTCACTGGAAACGCCATCTAATTATGAAAGAGAAAAAACAGACGAATTAATAATTGACTTACGTCCACACGCTTATGAGTTTTCAAGGCAAATGTTCTGCCTAGACGAACACAACAAATGACTTTGGGTTATCATGTGTATGTAATTTTTTTAAAATATTTGAATATTGATGTTCTTTATACAAAACAACAACGGAAACTAGCAAAACCTGAGAAATAGCTTCATTTTTTCAATTGTTGTCATTTTAATGTTACTATTTATTTCATAAATGTGTTCTTTATACACCGTATGTACATTTCAACATTTATTTTGCATCATATTCAAATAACAGCAGGTTTTCCTCATTCATAATACTTCCATCCAACCAACAATTTTCTTTGCCACTTATCCTCATGAGGGTCACGGCGAATGCTGGCGCCTATCCCAACTGTCAACAGGCCGGAGGCGGGGTACACCCTGAACTGGTTGCCAGCCAATCGCAAGGCACATAGAGACAAACAGCCGCACTAATAATCACACCTACGGGCAATTTAGAGTGTCCAATTAATGTTGCATGTTTTTGGGATGTGCGAGGAAACCGGAGTGCCCACCCGGAGAAAATCCACGCAATCACGTGGAGTACGTGGAAACTCCACGCAGGCGGGGCTGGGGATCGAACCCAGGTCCTCAGAACTGTGAGGCTTTACCAGCTGACCGTGCCGCCTATTTGTAATACTTTTGTTATTAATATTGAAAGCCACCGAAACGACCCAAAGACTTTATTGCCAGCCAATCACAGGGCACATAGAGACAAAGAAACTCCAGCACCCTTGTGAGGATACGCGGCCCAGGTAACGGATGACAAGTTGTTTGTAAATTCATCCACCAAAAATAATAATGACCACCAAAATAACGCAAAACTTGAATCAAATGTGGAAGCAAAGGATGAAAAAAACCGACTTTCCGTCCGCCGCTCAATCGGAAAATAAAATGAGACATTTTTGGCGCACGGGTTTCCAAAGTCGGCAGTGCGTCACACGGCCGAGACAACGGCTGTAATTTTGCACGCCGGGGACGCCAAAGAAGCTGCGTCCTTCTTCCCATCGCGGCGCGGTTGGCCAGAGACTTCCCGCGGCACCCGTTTGAAGCGCGACCGTCTTTTCCGTCCTTTGTCTCCGGCGTCCTGACCGTGCGTTGAATTATAGATGACATACAATACAGCGTACGACCGCAAAGTGACGCACGATGACGTTTTCCCAGCATCTTTTGGAATGATGTCTCTCCGACACGCAGCCGTACCTTGACATGAGACTTCAATTTGTTCCGCGACCAAGCTTGTAAATCAATTTCCTTGCATTAAAATCCATTTTCCCCATTGTAATGAATTGAGAAGCCGTGAAGCCGTTCCAGCTCTCCAATCCCAACCCCCCGTCCCAAAAACGCCCACCCTTCCCTCAGTTTTCTATCTTTTTTTTTAAAGCAGAATATTGTATAAAGATGTATAAGATATATATGAATTCAATAAATTGTAAAGAAATGAAACAGGTTTTATATATTTGGATGTTGAGACAAGCAAAACTCACGGCAACAACTGTAATATGCCTTTCACCCATTCGTGGGCAGCGTCCCATTTTTGGGACGAGATTATAAATTAGTAAAGTTATCATATAACTTAACCATAAACGAAAAAGAAGTGTTATTTCCTTGATTGTGCCCCGTTCGGAGACTTTTATCTGAATAAGGCAAAAAAATTGCCATCCCGCCCGCGAATGGGTTAAGGGCCCGAGTGAGCGTAGTCAAGGGCTTAGCTAGTTACTCTTCGTGAGAGCGTCTGGGCGTGAGCTGTGGTCGACAGCAGCTTTTCTATTCGTGTGTTTGGCTGTTTGCCTTGTTTGATAAACAGATGAAAATATTGATGACTGGCTTTTATTTTTTCACTTTATATGAAAAGCAACGTATAATATCTGAAGCTTGCTTGTCACGGGGCGATCAACAACAACAAAAGGACCCAAACAAAAAGTCCCAGGTACTAGTGCGAAAACCTGAACAGAAAGTCAGCCACCTTTGGTTTAAAGGTGCTGTTTTGACAAATTTGTACTTTGATGAACTCCGACTACAAAATTCATCCAAATAAACCTAAATCAGGAGCTGGATGGCAAATGGACCTTTCCGACCTGTCAATCACTCGTACAAAAATAGCCAATCAGACAGCCGCATTGTTTTACCCCCTGGCTTGACACGCCACTCTCGCCGTATTGTCCCACAAGCAATGCCGGTTGTCAGTAGCATGCGCTTGGAAAAGTTAATGTCACGGAGAAAATGGTCCTCAGACGGCCTGAGTTTTATGGACCAGTACGATTCCACTATTTTATCCTGTCGGATTTCAATGTGAAGTTCGTGAGGCGTCGAGCTTTTTTTTTTTTTTGCTTCGATCGCCAACGTTTTGCTGTAGCTCTGACATTGCGTCCTGCCAGGTCCTCAGATGCGCTTGGGGAACGTGCAATTCTGATGAAAGATATCCTGCTAGGTTACAAGGGGCCCGGTTGATTCATTTTCCAAGGCCTAAAACACAGTTGACAAAGTGTCTGTGATGGATTAAGGCTAGCTCTAGTTGAGACCTCTCTGTAGAACTCTCTTGGACAAGTCTGACGCATTTGGCAAAAAATATACCGAAATATTATCTGGAATACGCGATAGAGAATCGACTTCAAACGTGTTCTGTTCAGTCGCCAATTTGGAAGATTTGGGTATAGTTAGCTAAGGGGGCGGAGCTTAAGGTCACCATGGGAAAGGTCCATTGCAAAATGTTTATGGCATTTCGCTGTTCAATGTGGGCGGAGAATTCTCGGAAAGTTAGAAGAAAGACCAAAGTTTCAGCGATCTACCCTGAACTGGGTGGGGGCGTGTCTATCATGACAGGACGTACGAAAAATTCTCGAGGACCCGTGCCCAAAATTTCACAGCAAGTCAGCCATTTTGGCGTGAAGCAGTCGTTTTCTGGGAATTTCACAACTGTGTACTTTGCTGGTCTGCTCCATAGAAAGATACATGCGCAACAGTAAATTGCAAAGTTTTATTTTTTTTTTGCCTACATGAACAAATGTGTATTATGATTACGATTGTTTTAGGCAGAGGTATCAAACTCATTTTTGTCACGGGCCACATTTTACTTGCGGTTTCCCTCAAAGGGCCATTATGGCTGGGAAATGCTTAAAATCTTCAACCGCCTCATCATATTTACATGTAAAATTTATGAATTAGTTTTGGGTAATAGGTTTTTCTAACTATTGTTTGGTAACGGAAAAATGCTTGTAATTTCTCAACATTATTATTTATGATAGGACAATTTGAAATTTTGGTACAGATTTGAACAAAAAAAAATCATGGAAGTTGATACACATGATTTGCCTCCGCGGGCCACATAGAATCATGCGGCGGGCCGGATCTGGCCCCTGGTCCTTGAGTTTGACACCTGTGGTCTAAGGATTCTCGAAAAAAAACAAAAAAAAACCTGTACACCAGTTCAATGAGAGGAAATATATCATATCTATCATAACAGGAATCAAAAAAGCCTCAATGAGCCATATTAAAAATTGAACAGGAAATCGTCCATTTTGGTGAAATGCAGCCATTTTGGGCAAAAGCCTGGGCTGGTACTTTGCCGTAGTCCTGTTGAGAAATTCTCCCAAATGAGACCCAATCGGTAGCAAGTATACTAGCCAGATGGGCGGGAAAAAAAAACAAATAAAAAAACAACGGCAAATTTTAATCATAATTTCGAGGATTGGCCTGAAAAGTTTTGTAATTGACAATTCATCACTTTTGTTTTTCTTTTTCCAACAACAAAAAAAAAAAGTTGCCCCAAGCTTTCGTCTACCTCAGTTCATCTTTGCAATCGGACGCGCCCGCCACGTGATGCCCCACTTTCGGGCTACGGTACCACAGAAAGGAAGCTTCTCTCAGTGTGAAAAGCGATTGTCGTTGCAGTTATGGGTCATAATTCACATGCTGTGGGGGAGAAACAGTCAACGCTTTGTCGACAAGGGCCCAACAATGAGGACAATATGGAGAACGCTTTAGGCAAAATGCACCACGAGTGAAGCACAAGAGCTCCTAATTTAGGATACATAAACAGACAAAACAAAGAAATTGTTACAAGGGAAATATGAAGATAAACAAAAGAGTACCACAAATATTCTAAGTTAATTGAGGTTTTACTTACCCTGGGAAGTTCGTCTACTTTCTTTCAGCTGGAAAGTGTTGGCCTCACAGTTCTCAGATCCCGGGTTCGATCCCGGACCTGCCTCTGTGGAGTTCCCATGTTCTCCCCGTGCCTATGTGGGTTTTCTCCAGGCACTTCGGTTTCCTCCCACATTCCAAAATCGTTAATTGGACGCTCGAAATTGCCCCTAGGTGTGATTGTGAGTGGGACTGTTGTCTGTCTCTATGTGCCCTGCAATACCTGGCAACCAGTTTAAGGCGTACGTCGCCTCCTGCCCGCTGACACATGAGATAGGCTCCAGCACTCCTCGTGACCCTTGTGAGGATAAGCGGCAAAGAAAATGGTTGGATGGATATATATGTGTTTGTGTGTGTTTATTTATATATAGATATGTGTGTGTGTGTGTGTGTGTGTGTATATATATATCTCCCCCCCAGTTAAAAATGTGACATCATTGTGCTTTTTTTTTTGTTTTTATTGGGAAATGAAATCTTCACCCTTATGATTGGCTAAAATACTCAAGTGTGCGATATAGCATGTAATATTTTATAGATTATGTCAATAATATTTTACTTTTTTTAATTTAATAGATTGAAATATTTATTCAGTATATATTTTCCAAATGTATTCATTTTGGTGTATTTAATTAGTTCGGTGTTATTAACTGGATTTCAGATTAAAAAAAAATTTATATTTAAAAAATATTTTTTTAAACGTCATAGCTACAGGTGATGGCGCCACCTGTTGCTTTGTCAAGCACACAACAGCCTGTGCCAATCCTTTTTCATGCAGATTTGTATTGATAATTTTTTTTTTTTTTCTTTATCCTGAAGTCAAAGGGAGATTTTTTTTTATGAAGTTACTTTTCAAAATCCTTTTGTGCAAAGTGTCCTCAAATAAGTCCAGGTGTCATTTGACACCGTGTGAAGAAAAATTATTTCATTGTGCCATTTGAATGTCGGATTCGCGAGCTGTCATTAAACTAATTTGTTGGGCGTGTGAGAACAATTAATAACTCAAGAGCACTTTGTGTATCTTTAATTCATCGGGACAAAACACGAAAAGCGCTCTCCCTTCGGCGAGAGTGGAACACTTTGAATTTACACTCTCTCTGCCGTAGTGAAAGTGGGGATAAAAGTGTCTTGTCAGCCGCTATGTTTTATGTCAAGCGTGACCTCGGCGAGACGTATGAATCGAGGGAAACGCGCCCACATCTGGTCGGCAAATGTTCCACGCGAGGAACCAAATTATACCCGGCCCAAAAAGCTGCACGTAAAGTGCAAACAGTGTCAAATAGACTCGGCCGTGGAAAGCCCTTTGAGCATTTATTGCGTATTTTTGATAAACAGACGAGTCAGCGCACTAGTAGATTTCTATTCTATTATTATTCCACTACTAGTGCCACTTTTGGCCTGCAGAGAACGGTGTGCTTGTTTATATTTATTTGGCATGGCACGTTTGCACTATTTGTCTTATTTAATCCCGCTTCAATGACATCCATTTTCTTTGCCGCTTATCCTCACGAGGGTCACCACTCTCAATGGGCAGGAGGTGGGGCACACCCTGAACTGGTTGCCAGCCAATCGCAGGGCACGTGGAGACAAACAGCTGCACTCACAATCACACCGAGGGGCAATTTAGAGTGTCCAATTAACGTTGCATGTTTTTGGGAAGTGGGAGGAAACCAGAGTGCACGGAGAAAACCCACACAGGCACGGGGAGAACATGAAACTCCACACAAGCGGGGCCGGGATCGAACCCGGGTCCTCAGAACTGATGAGGCCAACACTTTACCAGCTCAGTCACCGTGCCGCCCTTCAATAAGATATTAGTTATTTTTGCATGTTGATGAATGCAGCCCTATGGGGGCACAAACCAGTGCGATCTGTAGGCCGGTCCCAAGCCCGGATAAATGCAGAGGGTTGCGTCAGGAAGGGCATCCGGCGTAAAAACTGTGCCAAACAAATATGAACGTTCATCTAAAGAATCCCATACCGGATCGGTCGTGGCCCGGGTTAACAACGCCCGCCCCCGGCACTGCTAACCTGCAGGGCGTCGGTGGAAATTCAGCTACTGTGGGTCGAAGACAAAGAAGAGGAGGAAACCGGATCCATCGTCAGAAGAAAAAGAGGAATGCACAGAGCCTACAACTGAGTGTAGGGACTTTGAATGACTATGACAGGAAAAACTCAGGAGTTGGTTGACATGATGATTAGGAGAAAGGTTGATATTCTGTGCATCCAAGAGAGCAGGTGGAAAGGAGGTAAGGCTAGAAGTTTAGGAGCAGGGTTTAAATTATCCTACCATGGAGTAGGGGTTATTTTAAAGGAAGAGCTGGCTAAGAATGTCTTGGAGGTGAAAAGAGTATCAGATCGAGTGATGAGACTAAAATTTGAAATTGAGGGTGTTATGTATGATGTGGTTAGCGGCTATGCCCCACAGGTAGGATGTGACCTAGAGTTGAAAGAGAAATTCTGGAAGGAACTAGATGAAGTAGTTCTGAGCATCCCAGACAGCGAGAGAGTTGTGATTGGTGCAGATTGTAATGGACATATTGGTAAAGGAAACAGGGGCGATGAAGAAGTGATGGATAAGTACGGCATCCAGGAAAGGAACTTTGGGGGACAGATGGTGGGGGACTTTGCAAAAAGGATGGAGATGGCTGTAGTGAACACTTATTTCCAGATGAGGGAGGAACATATAGTGACCTACAAGAGCGGAGGTAGAAGCACGGAGGTGGATTATATTTTGTGCAGACGATGTAATCTGAAGGAGGTTACTGACTGTAAAGTAGTGGTAGGGGAGAGTGTAGCTCGACAGCATAGGATGGTAGTGTGTAGGATGACTCTGGTGGTGGGTAGGAAGATTAAGAAGACAAAGGTAGAGCAGAGAACCATGTGGTGGAAGCTGAAAAAGGAAGAATGTTGTGCGGCCTTCCGGAAAGAGGTAAGACAGGCTCTCGATGGAAAGCAGAAGCTCCCGGAAGACTGGACGACGACAGCCAGTGATCAGAGAGACAGGCAGGAGAGTACTTGGTGTGTCATCTGGTAGGAAAGGGGAGAAGGAGACTTGGTGGTGGAACCCCAAAATACAAGGAGTTATACAAGGAAAGAGATTAGCGAAGAAGAAGTGGGATACTGAGAGGACTGAGGAGAAGCGAAAGGAGTACATCGAGATGCGACGTAGGGCAAAGGTAGAGGTGGCAAAGGTTAAACAAGAGGCATATGAAGACATGTACACCAGGTCGGACACGAAAGAAGGAGAAAAGGATCTCTACAGGTTGGCCAGACAGAGGGATAGAGATGGGAAGGATGTGCAGCAGGTAAGGGTGATTAAGGATAGAGATGGAAATGTGTTGACTGGTGCCGGTAGTGTGCTAAATAGATGGAAAGAATACTTTGAGAAGTTGATGAATGAAGAAAATGAGCGAGAAGGAAGAGTTGAAGAGGCAAGTGTGAAGGACCAGAAAGTGGAAATGATTACTAAGGGGGAAGTCAGAAAGGCACTAAAAAGGATGAAAAATGGAAAGGCAGTTGGTCCTGATGACCTACCGGTAGAGGTATGGAAGCAATTTGGAGAGATGGCTGTGGAGTTTTTGACCAACGTATTCAACAGAATACTAGCGGGCGAAAAGATGCCTGAAGAATGGAGGAAAAGTATTCCAGTTACCATTTTTAAGAACAAAGGGGATGTTCAGTGCTGTGGGAACTATAGAGGAATAAAGTTGATGAGCCACACAATGAAGTTATGGGAAAGAGTAGTGGAAGCTAGACTCAGGACAGAAATAAGTATCTGCGAGCAACAGTATGGTTTCATGCCTAGAAAGAGTACCACAGATGCATTGTTTGCCTTGAGGATGCTCGTGGAAAAGTACAGAGAAGGTCAGAAGGAGCTACATTGTGTCTTTGTGGATCTAGAGAAAGCCTATGACAGAGTACCAAGAGAGGAACTGTGGTACTGCATGCGTAAGTCTGGTGCGGCAGAGAAGTACGTTAAAATAGGACAGGACATGTATGATGGCAGCAGAACAATGGTGAGGTGTGCCTTAGGTGTGACAGAGGAATTTAAGGTGGAGGTGGGACTGCATCAGGGATCAGCTCTGAGCCCCTTCCTGTTTGCTGTAGTCATGGATAGGCTGGCAGATGAGGTTAGACTGGATTCCCCTTGGACCATGATGTTCGCAGATGATATTGTGATCTGCAGTGAAAGCAGGGAGCCTGCAGAGGAACAATTAGAAAGATGGAGACATGCACTGGAAAGGAGAGGAATGAAGATTAGCCGAAGTAAAACAGAATATCTGTGTGTGAATGTGAAAAGTGGAGGGGGAAGAGTGAGGCTACAGGGAGAAGAGATAGCGAGGGTGGACGACTTCAAATACTTGGGGTCAACAATACAGAGCAATGGAGAGTGTGGTCAGGAAGTGAAGAAACGGGTCCAAGCAGGTTGGAACAGCTGGCGAAAGGTGTCTGGTGTGTTATGTGACGGAAGAGTCTCTGCTAGGATGAAGGGCAAAGTCTATAAAACAGCGGTGAGGCCGGCCATGATGTACGGATTAGAGACGGTGGCACTGAAGAAACAGGAACCAGAACCGGAGGTGGCAGAAATGAAGATGCTGAGGTTCTCGCTCGGAGTGACCAGGTCGGATAGGATTAGAAATGAGCTCATTAGAGGGACAGCCAAAGTTGGATGTTTTGGAGACAAGATTCGAGAGAGCAGACTTCGATGGTTTGGACATGTTCAGAGGCGGAGGAGTGAGTATATTGGTAGAAGGATGCTGAGGATGGAGCTCCCAGGCAAAAGAGCGAGAGGAAGACCAAAGAGAAGGTTTATGGATGTGGTGAGAGAGGAAGACATGAGGGCAGTTGGGGTTACAGAGGAAGATCCAGGAGATAGGCTAAGATGGCAAAAGATGACACGCTGTGGCGACCCCTAACGGGACAAGCCGAAAGGAAAAGAAGAAGATGACATTGTTCTGTAATTTGTGTGATGGGTACGATTAAGATCCATCCATACATTTTCTTTGCCGCTTATCCTCACGAGGGTCGCGGGGAGTGCTGGAGCCTATCCCAGCTGTCAACGGACAGGAGGTGGGGTACACCCTAAACTGGTTGCCAGCCAATTGCAGGGCAGGTACTCCGAAGATTTTTTTGTTACATTTTTTATTCTGAATAAGTGATATTCCTGCCACTGGCCAGCTGCTTAAAGTAACTAAAAAGTTACTTTTTTTCCAACTTAGTTGCTTAAGTAATCAGTCACTAAGTTACTTTTTCCAATGTAACTGGCAAGACTGTCTATTTGTGCTATGCTATTTGTGCCACTAGTGAAACAGCGGGGGCTTGAGTCAAAATAAATCTGAATATGCAGAACATCGGGTCAAAAATGATTTCAAATATCAAATAAGTGGGGTATGGAAGTAACAGCGGTGGCACGGTGGCGCAGCTGGAAAGCGTCACCCTCACAGTTCTGAGGTCCCGGGTTTGATCTTGGATCCGCCTATGTGGAGTTTGCATGTTTTCCTCGTGCCTGCTTGGATTTTCTCCGGGCACTCCGGTTTCCTCTCACACCCGAAAAAAAGCATTAATGTGAGACTCTAAATTGCCCCGAGGTGTGATTGTGGGTGCATCTGTTTGTCTCCATGTGCCCTGCGATTGGCTGGCGACCAGTTCAGGGTGTACCCCGCCTCCTGTCTGTTGACAGCTGCGATAGGCTGCGGCACTCCCGGCGACCCTTGTGAGGATAAGCGGCAAAAAAATGGCTGGAAATAAGTGGGGTACGGATCGTTTCCAAAACAGAATCCACAATTACTGTGGGTGGGATTGTGAATCCCCAACCTCGAATGTGCGGGAGTCTACTGCACGGACTTTTGTCCCTCGTTGCTTCCTGTATTGGCTGACGTCCGAGTTAATGTATTGATTTGTTTTCGAATTTGTATTTGAAATAATCCAAAATCTGAGATGTACCTGAAGATAACAAAAACTCCCTCGTTCAGGTTGCCACAGCAAATATGAATCTGTTGCCTCCGCTGGATAAAGAAAGGGTTTGGTCTATAAAGAAAATCAAATTAAGATGAAGATAAAAAAATTCTAGATTAACTGGAAGTCTTGAAATCGCAGCGTTTTCTTCATCCCCACTAGTGAATGCGTCTCATTCACCGCCAGCCCTCCGTGTTAACATGGATATTTGAATTCGTCAGCCGTCATTGGCAGCGGATGAGATTTATTGAATTTATCCTGAACTAATAAATTGCGATGGAAACGCAAACCACATGGGCCACTGGAACCTTTTGCTCAAAGTCGCTCGGTTGGTTGGTGGAAAAGCCGCTCATCGCACTCGGATGATGAACAATACTCTCAAATTACATATATCAAGTGAGTCCAGCCAATGGTACAGATTTGGACTGTTTTTTTTTTAGCTAAAGGTTTAGCTATGAAACCATTTTTAGAAAAATCAAAGTACTACTACAGCTAAATGGAACTTGCACACCAAACAAAATAGACCTGTAAGTACTTGACAATCCCAGTGAGGGGCGTGGCCAGGCCAAACCACTCGTACAATAATAGCCAATCAGATCGTCGCGTTGTCTTAACCCCTGGCTTGAACCGCCCCTCTCACCGTATTGTACCACAAGCAATGCCGGTTGTCAGTAGCGTGCGCTTGGAAAAGTTAATGTTACGAAGAAAATGGTCTTCAGATGGCCTAAGTTTTATGGACCAGTACCATTCCGCTATTTTATCCTGTCGGATTTCAATGTGAAGTTTGTGAGGCATCGAGCTTTTTTGCATCGATCGCCAATGTTTCCCTGTAACTCTGACGTTGCGTGTCGCTCAGTCCAAAATCTTAATTCCATGTACACATGCTTGCGTGAAATAGTTGAGACCTCTCTGTCGAACTCTCTTGGACAGGTCTGACACATTTGGCAAAAAAATACCCCAATATTATCCGGAATACGCGATAGAGAATTCAAACGTTATGTTCAGTCGCCATTTTGAAAGCTTGTGGGACATGGCTAAGGGGGCGGAGCTTAAGACCTCCATCGGAATTGACTGGGCATTTAGGTTTGGAATTTGTCTCTGGCATTTGCATCGACTGCGTGTTGGATTCTCTACTATCCTGCGTAAGTCTAGGTTAGCGCTATCCTTAGTCACAGCATTTCTATGTCCACATCTTGTCAAGTTTCTTAGTTTGTCTCAAAGTCATCGGACCTCGTTTCATGTTTTTTGGACCTTGCTTCTGGCCTCGCGTTTTCACACCTCTACCTTGTTTTGGACTGCCTTTAGGTATCGACCTATTTCTGGACTAAAGCCACTTTGAATATTATGCTGTTGCCTTGAACTCCTGCATTTGGATCCGCCCCCGTGTCACTGGTTCACAACACCTGGAAAATAGTGCACCAAGATTAGCCATTTATATATATATATATATTACTCAACAATGGAACTTGAAAACCAAATGGAACTTCACCATAAAACTAAAAACCGGCGCTGAACGGTTGCATCATACGGCTTTCCATTCAGATATCCAAGTGGTCCAAAAGTGGTAATCAGCTGTCACTTTTCTCAACATTTTTACGGAAATCCCACACTTACTTTTTAATGAACACATTATAAGTAACAAGTAATTACACATGCATAACTTACCTATTCCACTCAAAAGTGAACTCTCTTACCAAACTGAGCAGCACTTGGAAATAGGCTCCAAATTTTTTGTCCATCAGTTTGTGTACCCCGCGGCTGCCAAAAAGCGGTCCAGATCCTGTCGATACTTGCAACCCGGCTTTAGTCTGAAGGCCAATTAATTTTATTTGTACCAAATTGTAACAAATCCTTTGACGGTGTTTTTTTTTCATCAGGAGGTGCGGGGGTAGTACCTTTTTTTTGCTACTTTTCACAGCGAAAAAAAACACCAAACAATTGCAAAAAAAAAAAAAAAAACTTTATTACTCAAGGGAATTGGGACTGACTTTTGACTCGGACGTGTTCGTAACAATCCGGGACCAGATGTTGGAATTTTTGCGCGCGGTGACGACTCCCTGGTCTTGCCGTGCACGCACGCAGACATGCACGCACATGTGCGTTGCCGCTGTGGCGAAGTGTCTGGCAGATAAAATTGAGCGGCGGTAATTAGTTCCATGTTTGACAGAGCTATTAAGATGTCATGACATGTTTTTCGAGAGGGGGGGGGGGCCGTGTCGCGGCATATACCCCGTCAAACAACAAAATGCAGGATGCGCGCAACGCGCTTAAAACGACAACATTCCCATCTTTTTTTGCCCCTGAGTAAAACGCTTTTGATATGCGCCGTAGCAGTATTTTGGATTTCAATCTTCTAAATATATCCATCCATTTTGTTTACCGCGTATCCTCACAAGGGTTGCTGGAGTGCCGGGGCCTATCCCAGCTATTAACGGGCAGGAGGCAGGGTACACCCTGAACTGGTTGCCAGCCGATCGCAGGGCACATCGAGACAAACCGCCGCGCTCGCAATCACACCTTGGGGCAATTTAGAGTGTCCAATTAATGTTGCATTTTTTTGGGATGTGGGAGGAAACCGGAGTGCCCGGAGAAAACCCACGCAGGCATGGGGAAAACATGAAAACTCCACAGGGAGGGCCGGGATTGAACCAGGGTCCTAAGAACTGTGAGGCCAACACTTTCCAGCTGAGCCACCGTACCGCCCCCTTCTAAATATACATTAAAAAAAAAAATCTGAGGTTTTTAGCAGTTGATCTTGTATTTATTTCAGGAACTCGCTAACGTTCAATAGATCTCTGCATTCTCTTCTGACATCTCCATGCAAGACTATTGCGCCGCTTTTAGAGGGAATGAGAGAAGCCGCTTTGATTGGATAGGATTATTAATCAACTACTAGACAAGGTGACTGCTGCAGAAATAGACAAATAATGTCTTCACGATTGTAGATGCACCATACATGATGTAAGAATCATACATTAGAATGTATGGAATATTACATTTCACGTAAATATGGTACAAAAGGGCGGCACGGTGGTTCAGCTGGAAAGCGTTGGTCTCACAGTTCTGAGGTCCCGGGTTCGATCCAAAAAACATACAACATTAAATGGACACTTTAACTTGCCCCTAGGTGTGATTGTGAGTGTTGCTGTTTGTCTCTATGTGCCCTGCGATTGGCTAGCGACCAGTTCAGGGTGTACCCCGCCTCCTGCCTGTTGACAGATGGGATTGGCTCCAGCACTCCCCGCGACCCTCGTGAGGATAAGTTGCAAAGGAGATGGATGCATGGATGGTACAAAAGAGGTGCATACAATAAATGTAATCGACTAAATATACACTGTTGGGCATTTCCAAGGGGGCGGCATGGCTCAGGTTATTGCTTGATCATCTCCCAACCAGAAGGTTGTAGGTGGGATTCTCTGCCCTTGTCACAATGCCAAAGTGCCCTTGAGCAAGCTACTGAACCGCAAGTTGGTCCTGATGCCGCGTTTTCAGTAGGTGAATGACGAGGCACTCAAGCGCTTTGAATACCTTCTAAAGTAGAAAAGCGCCCATTATGTAAATTCCACAATTATTTACCACGTATCATACATTAAAATAGCGGCACGGCGCCTCAGATGGAAAGCGCTGGCCTCACAGTTCTGAGGACCCGGGTTCGATCCCGGACCTGCGCGTGGAGTTTGTATGTTCTCCACTGTGCCTGCGTGTGGGTTTTCTCCGGGCACACTTGTTTCCTCCCACATCCCAAAAAACATGCAACATTAATCGGACACTCTAAATTGCTCCTAGGTGTGATTGTGAGTGCGGCTGTTGATTGTCTCTATGTGCCCTGCGATTGGCTGCCGACCACTTCAGGGCGTACCCTGCCTCCTGCCCGATGACAGCTGCGACCCTTGTGAGGATAAGCGGCTCAAAATCGATGGATGCCATACATTAAAATACAGTAAGGTGGTTGTACAGTAGTTGAATGTAGTTTCCACAACATCATTAGATTTTATTTGTCAAACCATAAACTGTATTTTATAACTGATTTAAAAAAAATGGATGTTAAGTTACTCTATTTAACAAAAAAAGAGGATTTCCTGCATACTCGGACATACTCCGTTCCGTAGGCCGCATCGTTCATAATCTCTGAAGTCAAAGTCAAAGTTCTTGTTGACATATGTCAATGTTATTCATTTTATGTATAATGTATAAAAGCAAGTACTGTAATTTAAAAATTCAGGAAGAGTTTAAAAAGAGCAATAACCAAAAATTATGGTATTTTATGTCTTGCTTGGAGTATTTGTTGATTAAAGGTCAAAGAGAAGATATTGGTACATATGTTAAACAAAATGTAAACATGTAATATCACGTATCACATGTATAGAATATTGAATATGATTTGTGGTACATTAGAGGTGTACAGTATATACTATTAAGTAGGTAATATAATTCATAATATGGTGGGTACTTGTTTTTATTGATCTTTTTTTTGGTACTGTGCTTGTCCACCGAGGGTGCGCCTTGGCGGCTGCTGGGAAGCAAACATCACGGATGACCACACTTGAAAGTTGGCCTTTTTTTTTTTTTTTTCTCAGCCCATCCAAAGCAAACAGCCCCGCTAAAAGCAACACTGGATGTCCTGTTTTTACTCGCTAAAACTTTACTGAGTTGCGATCGTGCGATTTTGCTTGTGTGCGCAGGCCAACCCTTTGTTCCTGGGCCTGGTGGTTCTGGAGATGCTGCTGGGCTCGCTGATGTCGGAAGAGAAACTTTACAACGTCGCCGACGCCGTCGTCTCCGTGTCCTTAGGGATGATCTCGCGACTTCCGCTGTGAGTGCTCACCTGCAGTTTGAATACATTGCAGCCACTGAAATGTGAATAACGTATAGTTCTTTCATTCTTCATAAATAATTTAATATGAATACAAGCAAAATTAATTTTATTCTATTTAATTATTAAAATAGATATAATTTTTTTTAAAAAGTGAACCAATTTATACAATTATCCAATTGTGAAATAAATGTTTTTAAAAAAATATCGTTCAAAAGTGTTTGTTTCCAAAATTGTTTTTATTTTATTTTATTTATTTATTGAAACCAATTTGAAAAATAACAATGAAATAATTTGTGAAATGATTTTTTTTAATGGGACATTTTTAAAGAATAAATTGCCCATTATAATCGTGAATTATTTAATAATGATTGAAGGTTATTGTTGTGCAAAATTCTATAAATATACTTAAAATATGAATAAAATAAATATCAATTCTCATACATAAATGTTTTGGGTGTTTCTTAAGTAATAGTGTGTGTGTGTGTGTGTGTGTGTGTGTGTGTGAATTTAAAGGGGTGTGGCCTCTTGAGTGAAAATATGACCAATTAGTCTCATTAGGAGCATTTAGAAGACGTGTGGCCAGCTCTTTGCAAGTGTTTTCATTTTGTATTTTGCCGCTGTGAGAACTTCGCAATACCTTAACTGCTGCATTTATTTAACCCTTCACATCGTATTTGCAAATTGAATTTGGACTCCCCAGTCACGGTAGCAGTATGCTGTACTTTGTGAATGTGATTCGGCGCTGAATGCGTGCACCGGACCTCCCTCCAGGCTGCTGACGCGAGGTCTGGAGCTGTCGGCCTACGTGTACGTGTGGGAGAACTTCCGGCTTCTGGAGCTCCCCTGGGACTCGGCCTGGACCTGGTGGCTCTCCTTCCTGGCCGTGGATTTTTGCTACTACTGGTTCCACCGTTTCGCTCACGGTACGAGCACTCTCATGCACCCCTGAGCCAGACCGCTGAAAACAAGTACATTTCTAATAAAAATTCCTAAAATTATCCTTAGTCCACACCAGCACAGTTATGTATTTTATTCATTTTCAAATTCATCCTGTGTATCGGATTGCGGTCCCTGTGATTTGACGGCCGTGCACCATCGCACTCGCAAATCTGCACAGTCGAGCATGAAAAATCGCGCGCGTAAAATTTGTTACAAGTAAAAATACATAAATATTGAAAGACGTCGCTTATTTTTTGTAGTTTTGGTCAATGTTCCCTCTAAATTGCGCCACTGCGCAATTCCGCACCTGTTGCACACCCTCGGCGCACATGAAAACCAATCCAGCGTAGTGAACCATACTAAACAGTCTCCTTCTACTTCCTAGTTTATCTGACACCGCCCCCCCCCCTCCGCTCTTAAAGGGGTACACTCATAATTGCAAACAGAACACACACCCGCAACTTCATATCTGCGGGCATGACTGACCACACCCGTACATTTTTCAAATGTGATTGACTGGGACTGTATACCCCAGTTTGACTTTGGACCGCAGACTGAGTGTTTAACACCCCTGGTTTAAGGTGACCCCCGTGTGTCTAATTTTGTTATCTTGTTGTCTGTTTGTGTGCTGGATGAAATATTACTACTATTACTCGCTGGATTACAAGCGCTCTAGAAATTTTAAAGAATTCGGTTCAGTAATTCATGCCGAATTCTGTACACACATACAATTTAATCAATTTGATATGTTCTATTTGTTTTCATTTTTAAAAAATATGTCAACTTGGGACTTGTTTTTGTATTCCTCACTGAATGAGGAATAATGCTCAAAATGGAGGCCTACGCACGATGGGATGCCGTTCCAAGCGAACATTATTTTTCTGGCAGACGTCAGCTGTCTCCCGGGAGTTTTAATGCTTTGAAACATCCCAAAATTCCGTCTGCTTGGAAGCATGATGGCCATAAATCTTCCCGTTTTGCGTGATGGAGAGCGTCCAATAGAAAATTGCAAAAAGTGACGCGGTGCGCCGGGATGCGAGGTCATTATTACCCTGCGTGTAAAACTGCGCTTTCAGCTTCAATTCTTTTATGGGCTCTTCCCCTCTCCGTCGTAAACCACATGAAGGCGGCACTGCGGCGTAATTAAGTGGAAACACTTTGGAGAGGCAGTCAGACGTCCACGCTGATGTCTTCATTACGAAGAGACGTTTCGCGCTAGCCAAACGCGCTAATTTAAGATTCTCCCTTGACGGAAAACTCCGGATTCCAAACCGGGGTCAGACGTTTTGCAACGGCAAACTGGCAAAGTGTTCCGTCATGCTGCTCCCGCTTCCATTTTGGCCACTCGTGGAACTAAACTGGGTCTCTGGATCACTTCCACAGTCAGAATAAATTCATAATAAAATGAGAAAATTGTTGGACTTTTATGTGAATAAAGGGAAATAATGGGGGAAAAAAAAAAATCAATTTTTTTTTTTACCCCAAAAATGTAATATGTTGAGGGAAAAAAAGTAGTAATTCTACAGAAATGAAATCTTTACAAAAATATTGTGAGATTATGAGTTCATTAAAAAAATGAAATGTTTTGTTATGAGGGAAACAAGTGAAAATAAATTAATAATTCAAAAGTTTTCTAAAGAAAAAAATGTACTTAAAAATATTACAAGACTAAGTCAGATTTTGCAAGAAAAAGTCATATTTTGATGGAAATGCAAAGAAATTTTTAATTGAATTTTCAATTTAAATAATTTTCCTTTTCACGAATTGGTGGTGAAGTTTGGACTAAACCGCTACGTATTCACAACTGGTCGGTTCTGACCTTGCAGCTTTCTTTTGGAACTTGTGTCACATTATTCTCTGAAAAACCCCAAAAAATATTTGGTATTTCTATGCTCAGGCCAAAACAGGAAGTTTTTACTTTGTGGTGTCATAGTACCAAGGAACAATGTTGAAGTGAAGTAAGGAGCTTCATTTTGACAAAAGTACTGGTTGGTTGCCATCTTGTGGCATATTGGTGCCAATGAACTATGTTAAAATGTATTGAAGAGCCTCAGCAAGGTAAAAGTGGTCCTTTGCTGCAATCTCGTGGCATTTTGGTGGCAAGGAAAGTGAGTTGAGGAGCTTCGTTGAGACAAAATAAGTACTTTGCTGTCACCTAGTGCCAAGAAACTTCATGAGAGTGAGTTGAGCGGTTTTATTTCGACGAAAGTGTTGCTTTTGAGGCATAGTGGCTCAGCTGGTAAAGCGTTGGCCTCACAGTTCTGAGGTCCTGGGTTCAATCCTGGCCCCGACTGTGTGGAGTTTGCATGTTCTCCTCGTGCCTGCTCGGGTTTTCTCCGGGCACTCCAGTTTCCTCCCACGTCCCCAAAACGTGCAACATTAATTGGACACACTAAATCGCCCATAGGTGTGATTGTGAGTGGGGCTGTTCGTCTCCATGTGCCCTGCGATTGGCCGGCGACCAGTTCAGGGTGTACCCCGCCTCCTGCCCGTTGACAGCTGGAATAGGCTCCAGCATCCCTGCGACCCTCGTGAGGATAAGCGGGTAAGAAAATGGATGGATGAATGTTGCTTTTGAAATTTCTGTCATCCAGATGTCAAGCAACTACGTTGACGTGAGTTGAGGAGTTTCATTTAGACCAAATTCGTACTTTTTGTAGTCATTTGTAAACCTTTTGAGGCGGCATCGACTCCTCCCAGATTTTCATTATTTGAGGCATCGCCCCGACCCGATCGCCACTGATGTAAGCAAGGCATCACTGTAATCTTTTAGAACTGGCTGAAATGAGGTCAACTGAGCTGCGTACCTCCAAAAATTGAACTCGGCGACATATTTTCCACTGGAAGCTAGCACCGCGTCGCCCGTAGCATTGTGAAGCTCCGCTTGTGTTCCTGCGGTATTTTGTCTCTCATTTGGCATGCGGAGGAGCCAGTGGCAACTCCCCGCCTCAAACAGTCTAACCTCCGGGCAAGACGTGACCTTTAGTTAAGCTGCGACCGCATCCATCAAATAACCTGAGGAGGGCACCAAAATAGCAAAGGGAGCGCGGAAGCAGATGGTTTCGGGTGAGCGCGAGGCGGCCCGGGGTCGGACGCGGCCGCATTGTTGACAGGCGCGTTGATGCTGTTTACGCTACGCGTCAGTCTGCAGCCCCACTAATGGCAGCTCTGCGTCTAAATGCGGCGTCGACGGGCGGGCGCAGGCCATTAATCAGACCCTCGGCGTGTCCCGCCTTTGATTATACATGAGATAATAGAGTCGTCTCGCCGGGCCGTGGCGCTTTTAGTGGCCCAAATGGTTCCGAGCGGTCTGGCTAAATGGGCCCACTTACGTCTCTAATGGCTTGTAGTCTCAGCCCAAAGTGACCAGGACAAAGATTGTCAACTTTAAGTTTTTTTTTGTGCCTGGAGAGCGATTTCCTGTGTATTTTGCAGGTCAGTATCCGCAAAATGAGATTTTCGCAGGTTATTTTTGAAAACTATCCTCAATTGGTTTGGTGCCATCTTGTGGCATCTTGGTGCCCACAAACTATGTTGAACTGAATTTAGGACGCGCTTCCTTTAGGCAAAAGTAGTGCTTTGCTGTCATCTCTCAGGACTACAGAAATCCTTTGCTTCTTGTAAAGATTTTTTCTATCCATCCATCTGTCCATCAATCCATTATCTGAACCGCTTAGTTGGAGTACCTGGAGAAAACCCACGCAGCCTTGAGGAGAACACGGAAACACCACACAGGATTTGAATCCCGGTCCTAGGAAATGTTTGTCTCAAGGCACTTAGTGTAGAGAATAAGAGTCATACTCGGGAGTTGTTTTGGGATTTTTTTTTTTTTTTTTTGGTGATGTTTTTGAATTTCCAACGTGCCTTGCTGCGTCCCGCGTGCCCCATCAGCCGCGCAGACAGCAGCAGACAAAAACACGCACTGAGCGCAACTCCCGTGTGGATGTTTTTGTTTCAAGAGCGCTGCCAGGGAAGCTTCAACCTGCCCCCCCCTCCCCTTCATAAATCTTAGCGGTGACGGCGAGTTCCTGCCCTCGGCGCGGGTTCCACCAAAGAACCCCACCCGCGCGCCCCCGACTCAAAGGCCAGGATGTGGGAGTCGCGCTGCGGCAGAAAGCGAGCGAAAAAGGCCTCACGGGACGCACAGATAACATCAACAACATCAGCAGGATTTTGAACGTGCGCCTTACGACTCCTCGGAGCATAGGTGCCAAACTCAAGGCTCAGGGGCTAGACCTGGCCTGCCGTATCATTCACGTGGTCCAGCAGCAGTCAACGTAGTTGTACAATTTTCTTGTGTCAAATTTTCTCAGCAATTGTTCATGAAACTGTTACTCACAAAATAAATAAACCTGTCCAAAAAAAACAAGTCCATTGAACACTCAGTCACGTGCCCGGTTTTGAAAATTCATCCAACACAATAGAAATAATCTGTGGAGTCAAATTATTGTCAATGTTTTTTGTTAACTGAAACAGTACAAAAGCTGTTTTGCCTTTGGAAGTTGAATCTGATAATATGCCCAACATGCTCGGCAAAACAAGTCTTACGAGCGTGGGAATTTAATCATTGCAAACAACCGTGACGTGGAAGGTGTTTGTTTTGGCATGTCCGAGTACATCGTGACAAGAAACAACAAATGACAATGTATTTGCACAATAGTTGTTCTGTTTGTTATGATAATATTTATTATTGCGTCCGATAGGTGAGAATCTGCAGTCGGGACAGCAAATACAATATTTTTGTATAGTTTTATCACTCCCACACGCATCAAACATGTTCAAACTCAGTAAAAGACTTGTTTTAAAGTATTCCTCAGTGCTTGTTGTCACTCTCTTATTGTCAAGAAATGCAGTAGCTCTCTCTCTCTAAATTGTGACTTACCTGGGTATTGTAAAAACAATATCCATCCATTCATCTACCGCTTTTCCGGGTCGGGTCGCGGGGGGGAAGTAGCTTTCAACAGGGATACCCACACTTCCCTTTCGCCCACCACTCCTTCCAGTTCTTCCGGAGCGATCCCGAGGCGTTCCCATGCCAGCCGAGAGACATTGTCTTTCCGGCGTGTCCTGGGTCGTCCTTGGGGTCTCTTTCCGGTGGGGCATGCCCCGGAACACCTCACCGGGCCTCATCTGGCTCCTCTCAATGCGGAGGAGCAGCGGCTCGACACTGAGCCCCTCCCTGATGACCGAGCTTCTCACCCTATCACTCATTTCGGCCGGTTGTATCAGGGATCTTGTTCTTTCGGTCACAAACCGCAGCTCGTGCCCATAGGTGAGGGTAGGAACGCAGATCGACTTATAAATTGAGAGCTTTGCTTTTTGACTTAGCTCCCTCTTTACCACAACGGACCAATACAAAGTCGGCTGGACCGATCCATCTGTCGACCTCCCACTCCATTCTTTCCTCACTCATGAACAAGACCCCAAGATACTTGAACTCCTCTACTTGGGGGAGGATCTCGTCCCTGACCTGGAGAGGGCGCACCACCCTTTTCCGACTGAGGACCACAGTCTCAGATTTGGAGGTGCTGATTCTGATCCCAGCTGCTTCATACTCAGTTCCCCCCAAGACTCCTCGGGACCCTCATCCTCTCACACCTGCCAGGCGTCAATAATGTCAATATCCTAGTTTTCCTCAGGAATTCTTCTAGGTTTCCCCCGTTTCCTACTGATTGGATCTTGGAACTCACTGGCACTTCTAACTACTCGCAACTAGCAACTAAAATCCTACAATATGTATTTTTTAAAAAAAAAATACTTTTTAAAATCCACACTGTATTGTGGTTGTTAAAGTCAAAATGTTATATAGTTATGGAAAACCTGCAGACGATTTTCTCCAAATGTAGTAGAAAACGGCAAATCTGTCCTTCATCCTGGTGTCTAAACTTATTGCCGCCGGTGCCGTAACGGGGATGGTATATTTTCTTTGGGGCCCGTTTTGCTAATTCAGGGAAATGTACGGAATACTACTGGTGTAGTGACGCTGAACAGGTCTGGACCTTTACATCTTTTAATGTCCACCATCGTGTACTTTTAGCCGCATAATGTCGCCGGGCTATTTTTAGCCTTGACAAACCTGCAGTTACTCCACACCACTGAAATGGAATATGGAAAACTGTTTGTGCACGTATTCCATATATTTGATTCCGAGATTCAGGTCCATGAATGAATCTTCGTTGCTCTCACTAGTTGAGTTTATCAACGTTTGCATACAGCTAATAAAGATGTTATGACGGGAACGGTTTCAATTCTTCGATGAATGATATTAAATAAAATTGGTCTTAATGGTAAGTTAGTTTAAAAAGTCAACCTAATAAGAGTTCTGTATAAATTTGGAATGTAATACTTTATAATTGTATACAAGAAAGTAGTTGTTTGTAACAGGCCAAAGTGGGCTTGACCATGAGGTGTGTATTTGGGTCGGTGTGCGTGACGGAGCCGAACGGTGGTGCAGCAGCCCAGTCCGGTCCGGTCTTTGCTCCGTGTTTGGGTTGGCTCGCCGTCTGTGAGGCGTCCAATCCAAACACGGCCATCTACTTCACACCCCATTAGCGCCGTGATTGACAGGACAAACTTCCATTCACACGATTTTAAATCAAGCGCCCCGACTATTAATGCCAGGAGGGCCGTGACGCCGCCTTAGCCTGATGTCATGCTACGAGCATTTTAATGGATTGGGGGGGCGGCGTAGCATATTTATTCAGTGTATCAACTGTTAGTTAGCGTGTCAAGATTTGATCAATTGTCATTGGAAACATTATAGGATGCGGTCTGCTTTTGCGCTTATCTGGTTGCCATCCTGCCGTATGTTAGTATATTGACTTTTAGCATGTTAGCATTAGATGAATTCCTATTTGTAATAATGCTCGACTACAGGGTGTGCTCCGGTTCATCGCTTTTTGTTGTTGTTGTAATATCTTGCTATATGTTAGCATATCAATTGTGAGAATCTTAGTATTTGGTCAGTTCTCATTTGGAATTGTGCGAAACGAGAGGGATCATCATCAGCTAGCATACCAACTGTTAGTATTTTAGTATTCAATCAATTCTGATTTGGATTTGTGCCTGACCAAATGACACCATCTGAAAACATGCTATTTGTTCTCAGATTGATATTTTGCACAACAGAAAATATGGGTACATACATGGTTGGTAGATTATGAGTATTTTACGTATCTTTGGTGACCTTAACTTTAGAGAAGTTGTCCATTAAAGGTCAAGTGTCATGAAATAGATGATTTTTAGTATGTTATTAATGGAAAAAACAGCAGCCGCTATGGACCCATCTGTTTTTTTCACCACAAAACATGATTTTGACCTATATGCCTTTTTGTAACTCCCGCCATGAAAATTCTGGGATTTGTTTTCGAGAAGAAGGAGGAAGTGAAGTACAGGGCAGTAGTGCACTCAAGCGGTCTCGTTTGTTTATACCAGTTTTACCTGCTGTAAGGTAGCTCGTTGTTTCTTCGTGTTAGCCAAAGTTCCGGCCCGGTGTATTGCTGGATATTGCTCGAACACTCGGGAGGACGGATTCACTCTTCATACTTTTCCAAAAGATCCGGTTCGTCGTGAAAAAGGGATTGGACAGGTCCAAAGGATGAGAGCTTCGTGGGTTCTAATCACAGGTAGGGGTGTATACAGCTACTAAAAAAAATAATAGTTTGGGGGCGGGGGAGGCACGTAATCCTCTCAGAATTTAACAAAGGCCTCCGCCACTGGCCTTGTCGACAAGGCCGAGCTGGCCTCGTGGATCGCCACTGGCCTTGTCGACAAGGCTGAGGTGGCCTTGTGGATCGCGCCGGCCTTGTCAACACACCTTCGCTGGGGTGGCTCGTCGTGGCGCGAAGTAGCGGTGGCTCATCTCCTCCACGGAGGTGGATCGGACGGGGAAGCGGTTTGGCCGCGATCCGCATATCATCTAAATATGGCTTGACACGATAGGGTAATATTGCCCCGGTCACTTCACTCGGCTGTGAGATGTTCTCTTCTTTGAAAAGAGCTTCCGTGTCTGAAGTGGCGCGTTCGTCTTCCATAGGAGGGGCCACGCCGTGTTTTCAATGGCGAATGTCCGGTGTGACGTCACGGACAGAAGATCCAGCCAATATGGCTACCACTTGAATGTCGAATGAGACTTCTGCAACTTTGCGCATGGATGACATGCTCTCTGCTCATATATATTTTTTCGCATGGACATTGAGGTGAATAATGTTATCTGTATTTTTCATTACAATATCTATTTTAGAATGTTTATAGGCATAACACTTGGGCTTTAAGGCACTAGAGGTTTTTGGGAGAGCTCACTACGGCTCCATATGTGCTGGCTCTTAACATTTTGACTGTTAGAATTATATTTTCGATTTTGTCTTGGGTCATAGTTATTAAAGTCGTACAAGACAAGACCAGCTCCCAACAACAGCCAGCAGGCTGTTAATGTCCTCCATATAAAGCCTAGCAAATGTTCCGAGGATGTTTCTGGAAACCGTTGCGCGTGTGATGGGCCCGGTGTTTTCTTTTTTGCTGCTTTTCACCGTTTTAAGAGCTCTTCCCTCCTGAACGGCGCCTGCCAAACTATGCGGTGTCCCGTGGAGTTCAGAGATGAGGACATGGGCTTTCTCAGCGAAGCCTAGCGCTTCCCACTTCCCAGCGGTGACAAGGAGCATCAATCTTAGCGCCGCCGCGCCGCTGGACCTTGCCAAGCTACATTACCGTTGCATGAAAAGGAAAAGAGGGGGAAAAAAAAAGACTGCGGTGTTGGAACAAAGCATGAACATAAACACTTTATACTTTTTACTCAGCAACAAGTACCTAATGATAGATCGGCGCCGCATTCGGGACTTGTTGAAATTAGCACTCAGCGGCTTTGCTTTCTGTTGTTTTGTTTAGTGGGGGGAACCAGAAAAACTGGATCTCATCTGGGTTAAGTCAGTAAGGTTAACTAAGTACCGTAAATATATCTTTGGACAAAATGAAGGAAAAAAACATCACAAAAAAGTTTTAAAGTGATATAACAGATATTTAATTGGAATGACGAATCATGATAACAATAAAATAATGATCAAGTTTGAGCGATTTAGCTAATCTTGCTAAATTTTTCAACCCGATAAAAAACAGTTCATCGACATTGTTGTTCTCGTCTTTTAACGACCCAAATGTGTGATGACCGTGCACTGCGCATATGTGGACTACGAGGTGGGGAGGAAAAAAAAACTCCATTTGGTGGTCCAAACAGTTCTTGGGAGTGCACCTTGTCCACAGCTGTCTTTTCCAGAGAGAAACACTTTCAGCATTTGGACGCCTGGGAGTGGTCCATATCTTTTCACGTCCCCGCTCTGCTCCATCTTGTTTCGTCTTAATCCCTACGCCGCCATTTGTGCTCGGAGTGTGTCAGTTAACCCCCCCCCCCCACCCCCCAAGACTCCTCGGGACCCTCATCCTCTCACACCTGCCAGCCCCAAGCAATAATCCCAATATCCTACTTTTCCTGAGGAATTCTTCTAGGTTTCCCCCCGTTCCCTACTGATTGGATCTTGGAACGCACTTGTACTTCTCAACAACGTGTTTGTTCAGGTGCGGGAGACCCCCGACCCCTCGCCTTTACGACTGTCAACCACTATACTGTTCACAAGTTTTAGAAGAATGTGATTGAGCACGTGAAATCATATACGCCGTAAATCACATTATCGTACCTGAGAAGAATTTCCAGATGAGCTGAAAATGACTTCATAAAACTGTTTAAAATTGGGCTCAGTCCTGCAATTAAACTAGGAATCACCACTTCTGTGTGAAATAACGATAAAGTTGCGCTTTATGATATTTTCGGAAGGTGCCAAAATGCTCCCGGGTCCACGAGGTGGTCCGGAAATCTACAAGTGAACTGGCTTGTTCCCTTTGTGCGTTAAAATGAAGTGTAACGCTGATACGAGTGTCACAAAACAGCGGAGGGATGATAACTAGTGCTGGGATGACGTGTTGCCAGATTGAGATACTTTCCATTCTTTGAATTAGTTTTGGACAACGGACCTTAGACTTTTTTTTTTTTTTTTTAATAAAAAGACAAGCAAGCAGATCTGCATAGCAGTTTAGTAACATTCCCAACCGGTCTTGTGCTCGAGACCAATATCAAAACCACATTTTTGAGGTCTTGGTCCGGTCTCGTACGACCACTCCAAAAAAAATCTTGGTTTTGTCTCAGTCTTGGACTGGCCGAAGTTTGGATTTTTTTCTCTCAAGAGAATCACTGCTCTGCTTTTCTTCAATTTTGTCAATGCTAAATACCTTTTGATACATGTGTTATTGATATCGCCGTGATGACTGCAACTTTTCTGTAGTTGTCTGTCACACGTACGCACGCACAATGCGTGAAACATCCAAGAGTTACTGTATAATGTTGTGAAACTCAACAGTGAGTTCTGGTTAGTTATCATCTTGAATAGCATCTTCATCCATCCATCCACCCATTTTCTTAGCCGCTTATCCTCACAAGAGTCGTGGGGAGTGCTGGAGCATATCTCGGCTGTTAACGGGCAGGAGGTGGGGTACACCCTGAACTGGTCGCCAGCCAATCGCAGGCCACATAGAAACAAACAACCACACTCACAATAACACCTACGGGCAATTTAGAGTGTCCAATTACCGTAATTCCCGGCCTATACAGCACATCTGATTATAAGCCTCACCCAGTACATTTGTAAAGGAAATGCCATTTGGTACATACAGTACATACGCCGCAGCTCCATAAAAGCTGCAAGTGCCCACATTGAAACCCACATTGAAACACGGGATATTTACAATGAAAGACGCTACACAGAGAGTTTAACACTAACGCCCCTGCACTAATGTTAACACTAACTCTAGCGCCGCCGTGCTAACAGGGCCGGTCAAGAAAAAAAACATACCAGTAAAAATCACTGAGATACGGCAGTAGCATGCTTGCGCAGTGGTAACCTGGCCGGACCGGTAAAAGTCACTTCCTCGGCACATGTATTCCACCGGTCTCACGCTTACCTTTTCCGCTCGACTGCCGAAAGTCGTGGCTTATAGGCCAGAAATTACGGTACTTTAATGAGTTGTGCATTTTTCCACAAATTACCCGCATAAACTGCAGGGTTGAAACTGGAGTACCCGGAGAAAACCCACGCAGGCATGGGGAGAACATGCAAACTCCACACAGGCGGGTCCGGGATCGAACCCGGGACCTCAAAACTGTGAGGCCAACGCTTTCCAGCTGAACCACTGTTCCGCCCTTACTAAACATTTCATTGTAATTTTATAGTAATGTGAACATTTTGGACTTGTCAGTTTTTGAAGAAAATTATTTTGTCAAAGTGGTCTGGATTTGGCTGTTAAATTATACAAACTTAGAATCTCCTAAATAAAAATGACTAACCTACTGCTGCTAACCACAAATAAAAAGATCTCGTTTTACTAAAACCTCCTCGTGTGTTTGAACTCTCGACATGTCTTATTTAAAATGATTGTGTGTGTCATGTTTATATAGAGGTGGCCATCCTGTGGGCGGCCCACCAGGTCCACCACAGTTCCGAGTACTACAACTTCAGCACGGCCCTGCGGCAGCCGCTCACCCAACAGCTGACGTCGTGGGTACGTTCCTGTTGCCGCACGCCCCCTTCCAAATGTCATAAAAGACCATTATGAATCATATTTCCCGTCGTGTTCAGATATTTTACGTGCCCATGGCCTTGGCCGTGCCACCGTCTGCCTTCGCTGTCCACATCCAACTCAATCTCCTCTTCCAATTCTGGCTGCACACAGAGGTAAAGAAACCTCACACGTCAACGTTACACGAAAATATTGCTTCTTATCTGATATGTGCGTTTCTTCCCTGTCTGTGCTTTCAATATTAAAAAAGAAATAGTAAAAATAGAGTAATATTAAATATTCCAAACAGAAGCAAAGGGATGATAAGCATCAATGTTTTTTTACGATCTTTCCTGGGAATGAATGGATTTGGAACCCCCCCTTTCCAAACTTTTTAGTGCACTATTAGCCAAAGCGCTCGTAATAGATGCTATATTCTCAAGGCGTGTAATTCCTGCCTCCTTTATGGTCTTTTTTTTTTTTTTTTAATTTTTATGGATCCTGCCGTGCAGCCGAAGCGAAGTGGTGACGAAGATCGTTTTTTAATCGAACACAAAAACAGCCTGACGTGCTATTACGTGGAAAATTAATGAACAAATAATGGGAAAATATGAAATTTGCCCACACCTTGGTTTATGTGGCTTTTTCGCGTTCATATGTTGGGAGCTAGTAAGAGTTGTTTTTTTTTTTTTTGCCCACAATGGTGGATTCAAGCCAAAATAGACGACTTTGTGTTCAATTACAGGCTGCGTCTTTGAGATTTTTGTGTGTGTCTTTTACATTCTACCACATTTGTATCGATAGGTTAAACTTGTATTTGTGGCTGATTTTTCATTTTTCAACATCTGCATGACAGTTGATCCATGTTGAACCAAAATGGTGGGTCATTCAGAATTTTGTTACGATTACTCTGACAGGTATACAATCAATTTTATGTCAATCGATGAAACCGATGTCAGGGGCTGATTTTATTATTATTTTTCCCAGAATCCTCAACAACAACGATGAAATTAAGCTACGCTCTTCCCAAAATGGCTGTTTCAAGCCAAAATGGCCTCCTGTTCAATTTCGGGCATGGGGAATTGATACTTTTTCTTATTTCATACACGTCTACTCAATTTCATGTTGATTGGTGAAACTGGTTATCTATTATCTGAGCTGCTTATCCTCACAAAGGTCGTAGGAATGCTAGGCCCCATCCCAGCTGTCTTCAGGTGTCCTGAAGTTGTTGCCAATCATGTGCTGGGCACAGAGAAACAAACAACTATTCACAATCAGACCTAAGGACAATTTAGAGTCTAAAATTAATGCATGTTTTTGGGATGTGGGAGGAAATCAGAGTGCCCGGAGAAAACCCACACAGGGACTGGGAGAACATGCAAACTTCACAAAGGGGAGGCCGGGATTTCAACCCCGGTCCTCAGAACAGTGAGGCAAGACGGTCTAACAAGTCACTCTGGTTTGCCGCTGATGAAACTGCCAAAATGCAGAACACGACAACAACGCCTTCACTTTTCTTTCAGGTAATCCGAGACCTGGGACCTCTAGAATGGATCTTCAATACTCCCAAGCATCACAGAGTTCACCACGGTGAAGATTGTTCTTTTCCTCTTTTTGCTTCAATTTTCATTGTATTTTGATTATTGTCATGTTAGGCCACGTGTTTGTTAACATTTTCAACAGGAAGGAACGAATACTGCCTTGACAAGAACTACGGAGGGATTCTGATCATATGGGATCGATTGTTTGGTAAACAAATACTTTAAAGGCTCATGCTAACGCTACAGTCTTCTTTTCGTTTCGGCTTGTCCCGTTTGAGGTCTCCAAAGTGTGTCATCCTTTTCCATGTTAGCCTTTCTTCCGCATCTTCTTCTCTAATGCCAACTGTCCTCATATCTTCCCTCGCTACACTTTTTGGTTATGCTCCGTCTCTCTTGCCTGGCACCTCCATCTTCATCATCATCCTTCCGTCATACTCGCATAATCTGGACATGCTCAAATCATCAAAGTTTTCTCTCTCTCACTCTCTTTTCAAAATTAACTGGTCCTCTGATGATTTTATCTATCATCCCATCCAACCTGGTCACCCTGAAAAAAGAACATCAACTTCTTCATTTTTGCCACCTCCAGGGCTAACCTGACGCTCACATTTTTGGCTAACACAGATAATTTTTACCTTTTTTTCAATTGGTTTTAGCATAAAAGGGAATTGATCTCCATGGTAAAGTTATACTGGATAATGTTTGTAATGTTTACATATTGGTATTGCTTTTAGCATCAACTGCAGAGTAAAAAAGGCAATGGGAGTAGGCCCAAGCTACTTTTATAGAGCATAATAGTTTCAATTGTTATTTTATATGAACAGTTATATACTGTGAAAGTGACTGAAGAAGAGTCGTGCAAATAGTAGTACGGCAAAGACTTCAAATTCTTGCATTTTGTTTTGCACGTAGATGTAAAAGAATACTTGTGATTATACTAATTGTGGTCTTTTTTTTTTTCAAAAGGTACATTCTCTGGAGAAAAGGAGAAGGTGGTGTACGGCTTGGTCTTTCCCGGCAACTCCTTTGAAATCATGTCAAGTCAGGTGATTACTGCGCTTGCTAACAAATTCACGCGGGCGCTAGCTGTCACAACCGCTAGCCTCTTTGCTAACACACACACGCTCGCTAGCATTCAAGCGTTTTGAAAAAATAACAAATAGGGAAGTTGGGTCTGGCTATTTGGATCTTCCGACCCAGAATCTAAAACTGCACGGTTACGTTACCTTAGCGAGCTATGTAGGTTTTTTATGTTTCCCCAAGTTATGTTTTCATGACATCATTTCTGTGTATTGCCTCGTCCTTTTAACACCGCAGACTACACTTGACAAAGTGACATCAATAGAGTAATATTTGTGTTTCAAAAAGGAACTTGTCTGAGAGATCTTCTGTAATTACTACCAAATTTGAACCGCATATCATAACCAGATGGGGCCAAAGAAATTATAATAGTTTTTGTCAGCGGGAGAACTTTGATGCCCCGCCATAAATCATAAACACGATGCAAGTGTGGAGAGACCAAACATCTAATTGCTTTTTTTTCCCCCGTAAATAGTATTGTGACTGTGCTTTTGTGCTTCATCTTCTTTTTCTAGTTCCACTACTATTTGTCCTTGTGGAGGAGATCAACCACCTACTCGAGCCTCGGCGACAAAGTGTCCACTTTTGTCAACGGTCCCAGCTGGATCCCCGGAACTCCCCGGCTGGGCAACCACGATCACGTTCCCGAGGTGGGTGCGGGACTCTGTCGTGATCATTTTAAAAGGAGAATTCCTCACCGCCGGAGTCTCAGGCAACTTTTACCAGAAACGGCCACATCAAATAAAAGCCGAAAAGCCATTGTAGACGCAACGGAGCACAATACGTTCATTTTCACCGTCTCCGGGATTAAAACCACATGAAGTCTCAGTGGAAATGTGCCGTGGAACGAGCCGGCGGTTAGCTTTGAAATAACGTTGGTGGTGGCACATATTTAGTTCCCCCATGCGTGACACTTGTGGGGGGGAAAAAAAAAAGTTTACGATTCAATCGGCCCCTTAAAGGCAGTTTTGGAAGTCAAACACCATGAAAGGTGTCTCGCTGAGGGCGAAGGCTCACCAGATGAAGCTCGACCCCGACGTACCAGCAGGCTTGTCGAGGAGGAGGACCAGAGAGACGGCTGGCGATTCAGGGAAACCTTTCGCTAGTCTGTGACTGGTCTTTTATTTTTTTTTCTATCCACTTTCTTTTTGGTTCCAAATGACAGAAAGGGGTCGAATGACTCAGCAAATTCCACAAGATGGACTCACGTCTTCCAGTAAAAACAAAACAGAAGAAAAAAAATATCCAGATGACCTCATGAGCTCATTTTTATCCCAATGGAACCTTTAAAAAAAAAAAAAAATCCATTGTGCAATGATATTTGTGCTAAAAATTTTTAAGTACAATGAGATGGACGGAGCTGACGGATAGCAAAAACTGCACGAACTGACACCTCACCAAAAAGATTAGAATTCCCTTTGAGGACACAACAATGCGGCAAAGTGCTACTTTAGTCTACACGAAGGTAGTCAATTCACTTCAACTTAGTTCCTTTGCACCAACATGTCACAAGAAAGCAATAAACACAAGCGCAAAAAACAGCATGTATTGAAAGTGACATTTTTCATTGAGTGGCACCTTAAAAAAAGGTGTTTTGGAAAACTGATTAATGGAAGTTGAATTGTAAACATGAAATATAAATCTCCACATTTTGCTTGTGTTTTTTTTTTTTGATCAATTCAATCATCCCTTAAACTCGCCTTGTGAATGCAAAAGATTACAGCATATTGAATTAGATTGCAACATTAAATCAGAATGCACAAACTGTTCAATGCTTCATAATCAATTTAATGTTCTATCTATCTACAATGAAGAAAATAAGTATTTGAACACCCTGCTATATTGCAACTTCTCCCGCTTCACAATGTATGATTTTTATAATGATTTATTTGTGTGATACAGCTGCAAATAAGTATTTGAACACCTGAGAAAACCAATGTTAATATTTGGTACAGTGCCCTTTGTTTGCAATTACAGAGGTCAAACGTTTCCTGTCGTTGTTCACCAGGTTTGCACACACTGCAGGATGGATTTTGACCCACTCCTCCACACAGATACACACAGCAGGGTGTTCAAATACTTATTTTCTTTACTCTATCTATCTATCTATCTATCTATCTATCTATCTATCTATCTATCTATCTATCTATCTATCTATCTATCTATCTATCTATCTATCTATCTATCTATCTATCTATCTATCTATCTATCTATCTATCTATCTATCTACCTATCTGCATGTGTGTGTGTGTGTGTGTGTGTGTGTGTGTGTGTGTGTTTTCAAAAGAAAAAATACCGTAAATACAGTTGCCATCCTTTTGAAGATTGCCTTTGTCATTTAAACAAAACAAACGAAAAACAAATGCAGCCGCCGTGTTCGTCGGAAGCGGTCTTTCTTTGCAAATTCTCCTCTTCCATGCCAGGAATAACCTTCCAAGACAACTCTTGGCATTTTCCAATGTTTATTACTGCAGTGTAGAACAATATTGGCGCAACAGAGGTTCCCTTAATGATTTTGACATATTGTATATTTTTCGTATGGCACAGATAAGCGATGGCTTTGCGTGTGCTCCATTAGGAGTTGGAAAATGTACTTTGCCCTGCTCTCGACATCATTCAAGTTGAGATGGAAATAGGATTAGAACCATCACACTTCAAAAAAGGAATTATTTTTATTATGCTCAAACTCTTCAGGGTGACAGTTTAAATTTGCACGTCATGAGAACCCCTCCCCCCTCCCCGCGCTACCTACCAGGAGTGTGGTTTTGGCATATTTTTTACTTAGTAACATAAAATTAGGAGAAATGGCTATCATGAGTAGACCCACAAAAAGAGGCCATGCCCCAAAATGCACCTGAAGTCAACCATTTTAGTTTGAAGGAGCCATTTTAGGGTCAATTTGACCGTCTCTACTGAAACTCCACTCAAAGATTTACTTGAAAATGTATTCACAATTGCTACGAAATTTGAAGCATGTAAATTGCCAAATGTGGGATGCTAAATTGTGAAGAAATGTGTTTTTATCCTTCTGTGTAGGGGTTAGATGACAGGTCATAAAACACGACCCTAAAATAACTCAACCACAAGAATAGTAGCGCCTTCCAGAATTCAAAATAAAATTCAGCCCCCGATTCCTGTTTAATATAGGAACACAAAATTTGGCGTGCGTTTTTATCACGAGTAGATCCACAAGAGGGTCTCAAGACGCCATGCCCTAAAATGGACAGGAAGTCAGCCATTTTGGTTTCAAGTGCCCATTTTAGGACCATATTGGCAATGGACCTTTCCGATGGCGATCTTAAGTTCCGCCCCCTTAGCCATGTCCCGCAAGCTTACAAAATGGCGATTGAACAGAATATGTTTGAAGTCGATTCTCTACCGCGTATTCCAGATAATATTGGGGTATTTTTTTTTTGCCAAATGTGTCAGACTTATCCAAGAGAGTTCCACAGAGAGGTCTCAGCTATTTCTCGCAAGGACATCTAGTTTTAGGTGCGGTCCATCGTAGACACTTGGTCAACTGTGTTTTAGGCTTTGGAAAATGAATCAAGCGGCCCCCTTGTAACCTAGCAGGATATCTTTCATCAGAATTGCACGTTCCCCAAGGGGATCTGACGAGCATTTTCTTCATAACATTAACTTTTCCAAGCTCACACTACTGACAACCAGCATTGCTTGTGGTACAATATGGCGGCAGGGGAGTGTCAAGCCAGGGGTTAAGACAATGCGGCTATCTGATTGGCTATTATTGTACGAGTGATTGAGAGGTCGGACAGGTCTATTTCCTGGGGTCTTTCAAAGACAAACTCACCCTAGAGATTTTGTCCAATTTTTACAAAATTTGAACCACGTGGACGAGACAAATGGATGACGCCAAACTCACAAACATTAAATTTTTGGTATCGCGTTTGAGACAAAGAATGGGGTGTTTGATTATTTGCAATATTTTGGAGCCAAGTTTGGTAGCCAGAAAAATCAGCCCCTCAAGTCACTTTCACTCAGTAATGTTTAGTCGACATGTCTACCCTGAGTACAACCACAAAAAAAAGTCTCCAGAAGCTAGAAGTTTGGAAACAGACAGGAAGTCTGCCATTTTGGTTTGAAATGATCGTTTTCGTCTCTATTGGCTCAGGAGCGGCCAAGCGTCTTAAAACAACGCATCCCCCCAAATCAATTTGTCTGAGCAACCTAAAAATTGGTAGGCACGTCTATTATGGGTAAACCTCCCCCCCCCCCCAAAAAAAAAAGTATAAAGGAGCCATGCCCGAAAAGACAGGAAGACTGCTATTTTGGTTTGAAATGGCCTTTTTTTGTGTGTCTTTTTAAAGATAGCCTGATTGAAGACATTTTCTCCTACTAATGATGGTCACCAACTGTTTGCGTGAAAGTGGTTTGATGTCTCTTAATGTATGTTTTGCTTTTTTTTTTTAACTTTTTCTCTGGCAGGTGACTGGTAAGGAGAAGCCTCACGATCCCAGCTGCTCGCTGCCTTTACAAGTTTACGTGGTGACACATTTCCTGCTGGTGCTGTGCACGTATCACGAGCTCTTCGAGAACCAGGCGGTACGTATTGGTCATATTAGGACACATTAGGACACATGGAAATCTCTTTTTTTTTTCATTTTAGCAGAAAATTTGAACTGAAATGGCTATTTTGCATTTTTTCATCATATCACTTCATTGCATAAATTCAACAGTTCTATTTACATTTGGTTGTTACTATTTTCTAAGACTTCTCACTTCAAATTCAATTTGTTGTCAGTTTTTAAAAAATAATTAATGAATTTATGAATGCACAGTAAAGCCTCAGTTTTCGAATGTCCCTGTTTTCGAATGAAAATTTCGAGATTTTTTTTTTTGCTTCCGTTTTCGAACAAAAATCGGAAATGTAACGCCACTGAAAAAACCTGGAAATAATATATTCTGCGCGCCCTGACCAGCTGACCCACGACGTGCTTTGTTGTGAATTCCCACACCGCCGAAAAAAAACGGGAAATAACATAACCCGGGCGGTACAACCAGCACACTTTTGTTATTCTGTATAACACAGCCTCTGTACACAGATGTGTCCCGGTAGTGACTGTTGTTTTTCTTCTTATTGAGGACTGCCGTATTAACCCCCTATCATGGCTCCAAAAAGGCAAGTTGCTGGATTGAAGTTATTCTGCATTTTTGTTAATAAAAAAGGTTTACAAGGCTGTGGGCCGACTCGCTACAGAAACCGCAATGCACTCCTTGCCTAGCATACTCTATTACTAAACCATACATTTTAAGCAAAAAATAAATATATTTCTTAAATTATTTTATTACATAAAGTATTTAAACTATACATATAGTTCAACTATGCAGTTTATTATCAGGAAAAAGCTAAAAAGAAATGCTTTAAAAAGCCAACTTTTTTAGGCTTGGAACGCATTATTTCTTTTTCCATTCATTGTAATGGGAAACATCAATTCGGTTTTTGAACAATTCACTTTTCGAACCGTTTTCCGGAACGGATTGTGGTCGAGAATTGAGGCATCACTATATACAGCATGAGGTGAATTTACCAAACAGACCAAAGCACATACTGTCTACATTCTGTGGCTAAAAGTACACCGCAATATGAATTTTTGGTCATATCACCCAGCCCTTGTGTTTTTTTTTTTCCAGCTAAAATTCATTTTGCACGTAGTATTTTCGAAACACTGACAGTTTTGACACGGTAGTGTTGCGGTAGTCTGACGAGAAGGTCTCGAGCCCCCTAATTGAAGACTACTCGTCTGCCAACATGATTGAACTAATGACACAGTTTGTTGCGGCCGCTGGAGTGCAGTCATTTTACTTCCCCAAAAAAAAAAAAAAAAAAAGAGAGAAAAAGGAGCGAGGTCTAATATCGTGACAGGATGACTGATCGGCCTTCCCCTTCGGAGGAACCTTTGTCTATTTTTTTCCACTTGCCCGAGCCAAAAAGACCCCCTTCCCTTCCTCCTCCGTCAGAAAAATAAAGCATCGGGTCTCTTCGGCAGTTATCTTTGGAAGCCTTTTTTTTTTCCCCCCTCAGGCATGGTTTTGGTTAGCCGAGAAGTTCCGTCACGCCCAAACTCCTTCAAAACTCCCAAATAAAATTGCCCCCCTTTTTTTTTTTTTTTTTGGGAGGGGGGGGGGTCCCTCCTCAGTTGCGGTCCCACACACATTCACTCACACACACACGCGCGCACACCTCTAGGGCCGAGAGGTTCTCCCCGCACTCGCCTGCAAATGAAACACCAGCTGGTGGTCCGGCAGTGAACACAAATGCCTTAATTGTGGACTGGAGCCTTTCCCAAGCAAAATAGCCTTCAGGATGCAGCAATCAGGACTTTTGCGAAGGAAAATAACAACGTGAACTCCGCCGGCTCCCGCAATAAATCACGTCGCCCCTTTGTGTTTATGCACTGTACACATGTGCGAAAGCTACCTCGCTAGCGAGTCAGTTTTTATGCGCGCCAATCATTTTCAACACAAATCAAATGCTTTGCTAATTGTAAATACACATTTAGCTACGCTTCAGGAGGCTTCGGGAGTGACTGACTGAGTGAGCCACTCACTCACTGACAGGGTGAGTGAGTGGATGACTGACCGAGTGATTAAAAGAGTATGTGAGTGACAGACTGACCGACCAACCGAGAGACTGAATAAGTACGTGAGCAGGACTGACCAACTGACAGGCCGACGGAGTGACTTCAAACCTTTTCACGCCATAGTTGCAGTGCAGCACTGCGCCAGGACGACGGCACTCGGTGCTCCCAATGCTGACCGTGCCAGAAATTTTAAAAGTCAAATGTCATCCCTATAAACTTTCCGAAATAGATATTGAAACGAAAAATACATATAACATTAGTCACTTCAATGTCTATACGAAAAAATAAATATGAGCGGAGAGCACGTTATACATGCCCAAAGTTGCGGTAGTCTCATTCGACATCCAAGTGGTCACCATATTGGCTGCATCTCCTGCCCGTGACATCACCCCAGACATTCGCCATTGAAAACACGCCGTGGCACCTAGTATGGGAGACGAACACGCCCCTTCCGACACGGAAGCCCTTTAGAAGAAGAGAACATCTCACAACTGAGTGAAGTGACCAGGGGAATATTACCTTTTGTTTCGAGCCACATTTAGATGATATGCGGATCACGGCCAAACCACCTCGCCCGATCCAGCTCCGCACGGCGGTGATAGAAACTACGGCACCCGCGAGCGACGATGCCGCCGTGGCCAAACCGCCTCCCCCCCGATCTACTTCCGTGTCAGAGATGAGCCACTGCAACCCGGCGCTGTAACGAGCCTCTCTGGCCGACAAGGTCAGCGGCCTGCTCAAGCTTGTCGACAAGGTCGGCGGCCTGCTCGGCCTTGTCGACAAGACCGGTGGCGATCCACAAGGCCTGCGGAGGCCATCCGTTTTCACCATTTTTCTTTAGTAGCTGTATACACACCTACCTGTCATTTGGAACCCACGACGCTCTCATCCGTTGCACCTGCACAATCCATTTTTCACCACGAACCGGAAAAGTATGAAGAGCGAATCCATCCTCCCAAGTGTTCGAGCAATATCCATCAATGCAACAAGCTGGCATTTTGGTTAACACGAAAGAACAACGAGCAAGCTTGCCGCAGGTAAAACTAATAGAAACAAACCAGTCCGCTCTTGCCCTGTACGTCACTTCCTGCTTCTTCTGGAAAAAAAATCCCTCGTGAGGATTTTCATGGCGGGAGTTACAAAATGCTATATATGTCAAAATCATGTTTTGTGGTGGGGAAAAAAAAATGGATGGGTCCATACTGGCTGCTGTTTTTTTTTTTCCATGAATAACATACTAAAAATCGTGCATTTCATGACAGTGGGCCTTTAAGGAGAGTTTAAGCTACAGTTCCACGAAGAATGATCCGGGGACATCGCAATATATCATTTATCTCTCATCCCAAAGCTCGGTATAGTGCGACATCACGATTATTAAGACTTTCTCCATTTTGCCCTTGCCGTTAAAGTACAAGTATGCCAAATTCACACTCCGCCAGACCCTCTCCCATTTCAGGTTCTTTCATCACCACATCACCAGAACGTCGCACTCGAAAATAACAATTTTTTTTCTGTTCAAGACTGCGCCACGACGCAGCATTCCGTGGTCCCGCCCCCTCGCGGATAGGCAATGAAAGGACTGACTGATTGACCGACCGTCTGACAGCAAGTGTCGGACTGATCAACTGTGTGAGTGGACCATGTCGGTGACAGACTGAGTGAGTGATGCGTGAGTGACTGAATGAATAAGTAACTGAGTTACTGACTGAGTCACCCGTGTGAGTAAGTGAATGAGTGAGTGTCTTACGCAAAGGCCCATCAAATTCCATGATATGTTCTTTACCAAGTGTACAGCTGGAAGGTCCAAAGTGGACTTGCTGTTCATGCGCCGCTGTGCATCGTGCACGTGCCAGCACACTCGGGCCCGTTTGCTTTGGCACTCCCCAGTAAACAGTGGTACAGCCCGGTGCTTTACGAAAGCTTTCTTCAGAGACCGTTGATGCCGATTACGGCTTTACATTGGAAGTCACGTCATGTGCTGTGTTTGGACCCTAGACGCTGACCCAGTTGACCTTGCTGGGGATGACCGGCTACGTCTTACTCACGCTCACCTCTCTGGGCTTCATCATCGACTCCAGGTACCTTATGCACTGCACTAACTCTTTTATCCTAGCGACATTTACATGAAACTATGCAGTTTTTTCTGGCCCAGATTTAGCTTTAATGTCCGTTAGTCCGTCTGTGGCGTTTCACATTAAATGTTAACATGAAGCTAGATGACTTTCTGTTATCGTATGGTTTGAGTAAACGTTTTTGTTTGAATATATACTTTTAAATCGCTTTTGTGTTAATTGAAAAATTTATATTTTATTAAAAAAAACATGTCGCAAGTACACTTTGCAAGTGATTTGACTGTTCGCTATTTGCCGAACTGCGCACATATCACTCAGGGCGGTCAGAATAGAATGCGCCTTTTAGGGACTTTTTACCGAGCAATCAGACGTGCTTGGTTACAAACAAAATACTCGTGGAAAAGAAAATTTGCTCTTCATCTCTTCTGTTTTCTTTTTTGACGGTTTTAGTTGCAATCTCCAAATGCTTCAGATACAACACTGCTTCTCTTTGTGTATAAGTCGTAAAATACCACAGTTCCACTTGAAAATGACATTGGTGAAATCACTCTTTTCATGAGCATCTATGAGCGGAGGCAGCATGTAATTTGGCAGATTTTATATGGCGGTAAAACACTGAAAGACATTTATGATTATGTTGCATCAGGCCGGCGGCGTCTATTTTGGAGTTGCTCCGCTGCATGGTCATGGTGGTGTTGCTGCGGTACAACCACCTCAGGCCCCCCAACTCTTCTCTGACTGTGCCCACCCAGGTAAGGCTTATTTACTTTTTACTCTTGATACAACACTTGATCCATTGGTTTGTTTTGCATATATATATATATATTTTTAACATGATGAACTGGATACATACAAGTTTGGGCGTGGCAGGAGATTACAGGTCCCCAAAAAGCTCAGGGACCGAGGACAGTTGTCGACTGAAAAAATTGTTTCAGTTACCAAAAATAAAAAACTGAAATTCTATTACTACTATCTAAAATGTATTTTTTCCTAAAACCTTTTTTTAAATACACTGATGCCTCGGTTCTCGACCACAATCCGTCCCAGAAAACCGTTCGAGAAGTGATTTGTTCAAAAACCAAATCAAAGTTTCCCATTACAATGAATGGAGAAAGAAATAATGCGTTCTAAGCCTAAAAAATTGGGCTTTTTAAAGCATTTTTTTTAGCAAATGAATGCAATGTGACTGCAAATAAGTGTCCATACCTATGTGTGGCCTCCAAATGACTGGCGACCAGTACATGGTGTAGTCCGCCTTTCGCCTAAAGTTAACTGATGGGCTCCAGCACCCCACAACACTAATAAGGATAAGTGTGTGTTGACAATGGATGGATGGATAAAATAATGTGAAAATTACACAAATATTACAATGACAGAAATCCATCACAAAAGTCTTATTCTTGAGTTTTTTCCTTAAATACATTGTAGTACATGCGACTTGTTAGCACATCGGCCTCAAAATTCTTGAACCTGGGTTCATGGCCTCACCTGTGTAGAGTTTGTATGTTCTCCCCCAACCTGCGTGGGTTTTCTTTGGGCACTCTGGTTTCCTCCCACATCCCGAAAACATGCATTAATTGGAGACTCTAAAATTCCCGTAGGTATAATTGTGAGTGCCAATGGTTGTTTATGTGTGCCCTACGATTGCCTGGCAACCCCTTCAGGATGTATCCCGCAACTCTTGTGAGGATAAGCGGCTCAGATAATTAATCAATGGATGGATGGATACTTTGCATGTGAGTGTTCATGATCACGAAGTGGTGTTTAGCATGAGCAGGACAGTCCTTGAATACTGGATTCCGCAAGGATACGCTCCAACGACAACTCGAACGTTGATCTTGAACGATGAAGTCACTTTTAGGGGAAAAGTGTGCTGTCACGGTGATTTTCCCGACACAGCGCCGTGTGTTTGTGTGGTCTGCTTAGTGTGCAAAGTCCGGCCCGGCCGGCGCTATGATCTCCGGCTCCAGATGCCTCGGCCAATTGGCCCTAAAATTGGCGTGCCGCTCTGGCTGTGGAGTGTACATGGCGGCTGACCTCTCATTATTGGCGCCCCCCCTCCCCATTTCTGGCTTTGTCCTCGCCCCTGCCCACTGAGCACAGAGCAACGCTTCTGGAAACAATTTGTGGCGTCTGCCGCTAACTAGAGCTGGCTGATGGGATTTGCACGTGAGCGCCCGGTCGCTGCTTTTATTGTCCCGCCCGTGACTCCACATCTGCGTTGCTCAGGTGCGCAAAGAAAATGTGCTTTTTTTTTTTTTTCATTTTATTTTTTTTTATTCTCACCGTTAAAAATACATTAATCATTTTGAACTTGAATTATTGCCGTTACCTTCTTTAGCGTGTGTAGCGTCTCAGCAGGGAAAGGTTACGACAAAGAGGGCACGGTTCAAAATCCAATCAATAGTAGAAGGCAGTCTATCCATCCATCTATTTTCTTTGCCGCTTATCCTCACAAGAGTCGCGGGGAGCGCTGGAGCCTGTCCTAGCTGTCACCGGGCAGGAAACAGCGAACACCCCAAACCGGTTGCCAGCCAATCGCAGGGCACATGGAGACAAACAGCCGCACTCACAATCTCACCGCGGGGCAATTTAGAGTGTCCAACTAATGTTGCATGTTTTTGGGATGTGGGTGGTAAACTGGACTGCCCGGAGAAAACCCACGCAGCCACGGGGAGAACATGCAAACGCCACACAGGCGGGGCCCGGGTCCTCAGAACTGTGAGGCCAACGCTTTCCCAACTGATCCACCGTGCCAAAATTGGTTTTTCTTTAAGTTTTATTTTGGAGCACAATTACAGTGGATAGAAAAAGTCTGCACATCGCTGTTCGAATGCTGCTGTAGGTTTTTGTAATATGAGAACTGATACCAATATTAATCATTTCACAATTTATTTTCCCTTTTTTTTGTGACCCATCATCTGTAAAAGTCAATTTAAAAACAAGTACTGAAGTGTTTTAGAGAGGGTAAGTGAAAATCATCTGAGGTTAATGTGATTGCAGAAATGTACACACCCTTTTATATATGGGGGTGTGTTTAGAATTCAAACTCATTAGATGATCAGACCATTTAAAGAGTCTCTGATTAACCCCAAATAAAGGTCAGAGGTTCTTGTAGGCTTTTCCTGACACGTTTACCTGCTATTACTTAGTAACAGTTACTTCGGTACAAGTACTCAGTTACAGTTATAAAGTGGGGATTTGGTTGTTTTCTCAATGAAGCGATCACATTCAAACTCTTGTGAAATACGAGTCTGCGTACTTGATTGTGACCGCTCAATTAGGGACTGAAATTGCATCATAATTGCTATTAATTTTACATGTGCCACCCCCATAGACTTACCTAAAGCATTATGGTGATCATACTGACAAGTGTGATAATTTTTCTCACTCTATTGATGATATGAAATGTTCCATAGCGATACAAAACCTCCCCTTGCGTCCCCCCCCCCCCACCCAGTCCATTCATAGAGATGCTTTCCAGCCTCCCGCCTGGCGTGCGAGGCCTCGGTGTGATTCCATGGTCAAAGCCCGCCAGCCGTAAATAGCGGCGAGCGAGAGCTTTAAGGGTGCCATATATCACACGCCAGGCTTTTTGTGTGGGACTGTACAGTCAGCGGGGGCCCCGGCACAAATAAATATCAATCCCACCCGCCCCACGGCTGACTTTTCCCTCATTGATGGCCACTTCAAAACACGTCAGAGCGGCGTGTCATGTCATTAAAAGCGTGACTGCTGCACTCACGTAAAAGGGCGGCCATGTGTCAGCGGCCGTTTCTAGTCCTCGCTGAGGCTTTCAAGCACCTGCCAGCACCGACGAGGCTAATTGCGCATAAAAAAAAGTGCTCCGAGTCACACTGGGGCGTTGCCATCTTTCAAAAGTGTGAAGGGATGGGGATGGGGGGGGGGACTATTCGCCAGTAAAGCAGCTTTTTTCAAAGGAAATTATTATCCTCTCACATTCAACTGGTCCTCTCTGGAGTGACCAAAGAACTACTGTACATAACCAAACGCTCAAACTCTGGTTGACTTAAAATACCGTGAATTGAATTGGTTTTATTATTATTATTATTATTATTATTGTTATGGCATGGTGGAGCAGCTGGTAAAGCGTTGGACTCACAATTCTGATGAACCGTGTTCAATTCTTAACCCGCCTGTGTGGAGTTTGCATGTTACCCCCGTGCCTGCGTTGGCACTCACATCCCAAAAACATGCGACATTAATTGGACACTCTAAATTGCCCCTAGGTGTGATTGTGAGTGTGATTGGTTGTTTGTCTCTATGTGCCTTCCGATTGGCTGGCAACCAGTTCCGGGTGTACCCCGCCTTGTGCCCGCCGACAACTGGGATAGGCTCCAACACTCCGCAAGACCCTTGTAAGGATAAGCAGCTAAGAAGATGGATGGATAGATTTCAAACAACAGCAAACAGGTTGTTTTCTCAGAACATTTCTCGTGATTATTTTGAGAAATCTCTTTTTACTAATTTACTGCCAGGCTTTTAAAAAATATTGCCGGTGACTGTCCTAAACCGTCAAACTTTAAACATCTTAACATTTCTCTCCGTCATAATTGATGTAACAAACTGAGTTGGACTACCTAATCTTTATCTTCAACTCAAAAACTGTGCTAACCTCAAGTCCAAAGCAAGGCAACGCCGCCATTTAGTCTTTACCTGTGTTTACAAAACCGAGACGCTCTACCACGCCTACCCTTTACAAAATTGACGAATATATACAGTAAATGTCCCACGCAGTGAATCAGTTTTTTCTGTAATTTCCAGGATAAATCTTTTTTTAAATGAAGTTTCTTGAGCGTATTTAAAATGGTACATTTCCTACCAAGCTCAGCGGCGACATTATGTGGACCTTCTATAGTGCTGAGGAAAAATTGTGGTCCCGTCCGTCTTACAAATTACACATCCCTGATCTACACGAATGTAAAAAAAAAAAAAAAAAAACATTTTTAAAAACTACATTTTCAGCAACCACAATACTATTTTTGTTGCTATTATGGGAGTAAAATTATAAATGACCCAAGCAGTAATACTATTATATTATAACATTTTGCTCAGCGCCCCACGGAGGATTGGGTCGGCTCTGATATTTAGTTTTTGTCCGTGTCAGCAAGGTTTTTGAGTGGTCATGAAACAGGAAAAGAATGATTCAAGCTATGTCATCGCTGATTGAGAGCCCATTTGTGCTTTTCTGCTTGTCTGTGGAAAGATAAATGTCCAGGTCACATCAATATTATCAAGTTGAAGTCCAGCACAAAGCAGCAAAAAGAGCCAATACTGCCTTTCCTTTTCCTGATAGGACAACCCGTTGTAATCTTGCCGCCAAATAAAGCTCACGTGTGAAAGGTCGCGGCGAGAAAACCGTGAATGAATCCATTCAGGGTTCGGAGCTGTGGAAAGTGCGCCGTGACGTCATGCTAGTGCTCCCGGGAGGAAGGAATGGAGGAATTTGAAAGGGAAAGACGGTGTAAACAGCAGGGTGGTCGGGAGTGGGGGGGGGGGGTATGGGGGGGTGCGCTACGCGGTATGAAATATTAGCAGGTAGCGTGCAGGGGAGCGCACCAGTCAAAATACTAAGTACTAAGTTTACGTTGTCAAAGCGCTTGCCAGGTCATGTTTGGAAGTTTGGAGTGTTCCACTCGAGGAGTTAGCGTCTTTAGAATGATTTTTTTTTTTTTTCATGGCTGAATTGTGCTTCCCATTTTAGTATGCAAGCTTGAATTCATCGAAGCTACCCCCCCCTTCCCGAAAATGAGGACTAGCCAATCACAGCGCAGTAATGAATAGCGGCCCGACACCTTCCTAGCAGCACACTGCACACATTTAATGTATTATTTAAATTAAAAATATCGAAGTTCTTTAAATAAGGGTCCTTTTCTGATTGTGTGTTTATATGTCTACTTTTTACTTTCAATGCAGCAAATTGTGGGATGCCTATCTTATTTTAATTTTTCCTCAGACATTGATGAAGCCCAGTATTATTCTAATGTGTTTTAATGACATTTTATGATACATAATATTCATATACAGTACAGCCTCAGTTCTGGACCACAATCTGTTCCAGAAGGCGGTTCGAGAATCGATTTGTTCGAAAACCGAATCGATATTTCCCGTTACAATGAATGGAAAAAGAAATAATGCGTTCCAAGCCTAAAAAACTTGCCTTGTTAAAGCATCTTTTTAGCTTTTCCTGATAATAAACTGCATAGTAGAACTATATGTATAGTTTAAATACTTTATATAATAAAATAATTTAGGAAATGTGTTTATTTTATGCTTAAAATGTATGCCTTAGTAGTAGAGTAGGCTAGGCTGGGAATGCATTGCCATATCTGTAGCAACTCGGCCCCTAGCCTAAGAACTTTTTTTTTATTTTTATTTTTTTATTATGAATATATCAACCCATAGTTATGCTAGCCATCCATTATTTTGACCTGCTTATCCTCATGAAGGTCACAGTAGTGCTGAAACCTATCCAAGCTATCAACAAGCAGGAGGCAGGGTACAACTGAAAAAATTTAGCTCATATCTGAAGGCACCACTGTATAAATATTTTGTCGTTTTTGATCAGTTATTTGCATAATTTTTAATGCTTTTCTATGTTATTATATATTTTTATTTATTAGGTTTGATATTTTAATTTTTTATGTTTTTCAAATAGCTTTCTGTTTTGTAATCTTTTAGTTGTTGTTTTCTTTAATGCAGTATGTGTGCTTTTACCCTCTTTTTTCATAATATCTAGCCATCCATCCATTTTCTTTTTGCCGCTTATCCCCACAAGGGTCGCGGGGAGTGCTGGAGCCTATCCCAGCTGTCAAGGGGCAGGAGGTGTATTTTGTCGTTTGTGATCAGTTATTTGCATGATTTTCATCGAATATTTTTATTGCAGTATTTCTGTTTATTAGGTTAGATTTTTTTTTCTTTTTTGTGTATTTTTTCTAATTGTGGATTTTAATCCAATATTTTTACATTATTTTTTATTTTTATTATTTTATTTAGTTTTTCTCTCTTTTTTACTAGATATGTATATTTTTCACATAACTTTCTAATATGTGTTTTTCAAATAGCTTTGTGTTTTGTAATGTTTTTGTTGTTGTTTTCTTTAATATAATACAGTGTGTGCTTCTCTGTGCCACCCCCATCAAAGAATCACAGTTATTTTAAATATGGTGATAATGATTCATATTTTTCCCCTCTGTAATGGTGATCTAAAACATTGATACCGGAATTAAGAATTTGTACTTATATTTACTTCCCGCTACTGAAATCCAGTCCAGAGTGCGCCTGTAGTACAGCAGCGAAGGCCTAACAACGATCTTTATCAAATATGAAGGTTTTAAATCCACTCTTAAATATTTAGTGGGTGTCTTCTCCCACGGGAAGATTTTGTCAGATCTATTCCCAAATCATTCAAAAATAATGAGTGCGTTCGTGTTCTGCCATTTAAAAAAAAAAAAAAAAAAGTCGTATTTTTGCAGTGACTTGGTCCAGAGTGGCGTATCATTTCGCGGCATAAAGTTCTTCCATCGCTCTCCGCTGGCTTTACTAAAATCCGAGTGGCTCGCTCGTGTCTTGGCTAACAATCACACGCGGTGCTGTAAAAACCCAAATCTGCGAGTGTCCCGCCTGGAAAAGGTTCCCCGCTGCCAGTTTTGGGGGAGTTTGTCCGCCTCGTGGCGTCGCGCGGCGTCCACTCGGTCGAATTCGTCCTTGAGTCGTTTGGGCACCGAACGGGTTCCCGACGAGGTTTCCAACTTGGACGCCACCGGAGCGTAAGATTGTGGAAAAGAGGAAAAAAAAAAAAGAGGTCGGTATGAGGAAGACTGGAAGGAGTGTCGGAAAAGCGGTCGCGTGCAAATACTTGCAGGTTGGAAGAGGAGGAGAAGCGTGTTATTTCATCGGGCCGCTGACATTCGAACCGCAGCGCGACGTTATTGGTCGCTTTGTCACGCTCAAAAAGCACCTGGTGTCGAGGAGTCTGTCGGCCTTGACGGGCTCTTGGGGAAAATTCAGAAAGTTGGAAGGCACGTCCGTCATCGCAAGGAAAGTCTTAAGAAGCCGTGCCGAAAGTCTGCCGTTTTGGGTTTGGGGCGGTTATTTTAGGCTCCTTTTAGCTATTTCAAGGCGCCTTTAATAACAAACCCGTCTATATCAAAAAAAAAAAAAAAAAAAAAAAACCTACGATTTGGACTGAGAAAGCATGTGTGCCAAAATATCACTTTTCGTCATTATGCGTGGGCGGAGCGTGGTGGAGAAATTTGTTGACTCACCATATTTCGCAGCAATTTCTCTTGAAATTTGGTAGATTGATTTACAAGCTCCACTGTCATGCCTATAAACATTCTAAAATGGATATTGTAATGAAAAATACATGTAACATTTTTCACTTCAATGTCTATACGGAAAAATAAATATGAGCGGAGAGCGCGTCATCCGTGCCCAAAGTTGCGGAAGTCTCATTCGACGTCCAAGTGGTCGCCATATTGCCTGCAATGTCATCAGCAGATGTTACACCGGGGACATTCGCCGTTGAAAACACGTCGTGGCAACTTGCTATGGAACACGGAAGCTCTTTTCCAAGAAGAGAACATCTCACAATCGAGCGAAATGACCTGGACAATATTGCCCTATCATTTCGAGCTATATTTTGATGATACGCGGATCACTTCTAACTAACAACAGATTCCCCGGCGATATGTAGCGTACTCAGGAGGACCCAACGCGGAAGTAGCAAGCCGTCGCGATCCAACGCACGTGGTAGAGTGCCCAGACACCGGTAGTTGGTGGAGGGGGGGGGGACCCGGCCAAACCACCTCCCCGCCCGATTCACCTCCACGTCAGGTTTAATGCCGGGCCCGGTCTTGGGGCGAACCATAAGGCCAGCTCGATTCAGTTTTCGAACAAATCGCTTCTCGAACCGCGCTCTGCAACGGATTGTGGTCGAGAATCGACACATTTACCACCCCTGACTTACGTACGCGGGTCTTTTGTTCCGTTATGAGAGGATTACACCCCCCAGCTATGGGAGAAGAACACGCCCCTTCTGACACTTTTCGAAGAAGAGAACATCTCACAACCGAGTGAAGTGACCGGGGCAATATTAGCCTATTGTTTCGAGCCATATTTAGATGATATGCGGATCACTTCTAACTAACAACAGACTCAGGGACAGCATGTATGAGCCTGCCTGGCCGGAGCCACCAGTGTTCTCGTCGCTCGCTGAAAGAAGGATTACGCCCCCCCCCCCCAACATTTTATTTTTAGTAGCTCTATACACACCTCCCTGTCATATGGAACCCACGACGCTCTCCTTCTTTGCACCCGTGCAATCCATTTTTAATGACGAATCGGGTATTTTTGAAAAGTAGGAGGAGTCAATCCATCCCCCCGAGTGTTCGAACGATATCAAGCAATACAACGAGCCGGCATTTTTGCTAACACGAAGGAAAAGAGTGAAAATTAATAGAGGTAAAACAAATAGGACTCCACGAACCGGTCTGAGTGAGCTACTGCCCTGTACGTTACTTCCTGCTTCTTCTCGAAAACAAATCCCTCGAGAGGATTTTCATGGCGAGACTTAACAAAAAGCCATATATGTCAAAATCATGTTTTGTGGTGGAAAAAAAAAATGGATGGGTCCATACCGGCTGCCTTTTTCTTCCCATTAATAACATACTAAAAATCATGCATTTCATGACAGTGGACCTTTTAAAGGAAAAAAATCACCCTCCAATGCCATATTCACTAAATGACATGAAATTTGGTAGGCATGTTTATCATGAGTAGATCCACAAAAAGTCTCAGGAAGCCACACCCCACAACACAAAGGAAGTCAGCCATTTTGGTTTGAAACGTCCATTTTAGCGCCATTCGTCCGTCTCCAAAGAATTGAACTTCACCAGTTGTTTTTTTTTTTTTTTTTTTTTTTGTAAGGCATTGTCCCTTTACTGCTGTGTTCTTTTTCTCAGCCTCGTATTTTTCAGCAAAAGTCCTCAGCGGGAAGCGTCATAACTCTTATAAATATCAGTGGGCGGATGGAAGGAGCCGGGGGAGCCGTTAACCTCTTTGCCACCCCCCCGGAGACTCATTTGTCTTCGCCGAGGAATCCCCTTGAACTGCGTCGTAAAGGCCAACTGCGTTTACTTTCTTTAAGCTGTGAAAATACAAACAAGGGTGTCATTTTTACCAATTTATGACGGACAAAAATAAACAGTGGAAATAATTTGACCAGTAAAAAAAAAAAAATTTAAATGAAACGACAGTTGCAGTGATGTCCCGCATTTGTTGCGTAATGTCCAGTACAGGTTCCTCAACTTAACTTTCGCAGATGACCATATTTGTATTTTTTATTTTATTTTCTTTCATGCAATAAGATAGTTGCAGTAAAAAGATTTTTGGGGAAAAAAATAACAAATAAAAAGCACGGCAAAATCTCTCCTGTGAAGGTTTGCGGTCGTGATTTTTCCACAGGGGCTTACGTAGCAATTAGCTCAAGCTAGTAGGAAAAAGTATGAAAAAGATACAGGACATATTAACTTTGGGATCATCACGCACTTCAAAAAAGATGACAAAATGCGACGTGTGCTGCAACAGTTTTATCCGACCGCACGTCTAAACGCTGCGAGGCCGCAACGGACGGCTTCGGACGCTGCTTAAATGGCTGCAGCGCAAGGGGCTTTTTGTTTGAGTTACTTTTGCCCATCTTTGAAGTCTACGTGTAAAAGAAAAAGTTTTAAATGCAAATTTCTCTCCGGGGACGCGTCGTAAAAAGGTGTTTCACTGACGAGCGTCTTGTTTTAGAAGTCGAGAAGTTGTAAAAAAAATGTTTTCGGTTATAATTCTCCTCAGGGGAGGGACCCTAAAAACGCACTTAAATCTCGCCCGTTCCTCATTGGAGTTGTTCCTGCCCCCCTGAATGTATTCCTTGGTAGTATTAGTGATACTTTGAGGAGGACTTTCCAAAGTATTCCCTAATTGCTCGCACTTTTCTAAATAGGAGGCATAGTGTGCTTGCTTCAAGCTGTTTATTTGTCACTCCCAAATGAAGCTTCCAATGAAACGGAGAGAAAACGCAGAGAATGAGACCAAAATGTTCGCCTAACCTGTATCATTACCGTCATTTCTGGCCTATAAGTCTCAACTTTTTTCACACGGTTTCAAACCTGCGGTTTATGCGGTGATGCGGCTAATTTGCACATTTTTTCTAACGGCCGCAAGGGGCACTTGGGAAGTGACTTTCACCGGTCCGGCCCTGTTCGCGCTGCGCTAGCGTGTTACTGACATGACTGTCTCAGTGATTTTTACCGGTGTGTTTTTTTTTTTTTTTTTTTAAACCGGCCCTATTAGCGCAGCGCTAATGTTAGCACGGCGGCGTTAGCGTTAAACTCTGTGTGCCGTCTCTCTTTGTAAATACCTCGTGTTTCAATGTGGGCTCTTGCGGCTTTTACACAGCTGCGGCGTACGTATGTACCAAATGGTATTTCCTTTCCAAATGTACTGGGTGAGGCTTATAACCAGGTGCGCTCTGTAGGCCGGGAATTATGGTATATCTTAAATACCATTGATGCAAATTAGCTTTGACGTTACAGTAATACAGTGTGGCGTGAAATAACACCAGAACTCAAGACAAAAATATCTACCCTAAACTCAATTTTACATGCTGTACAATTCTCATCTAAATATTGAATTCCATGTTTTATTTTTGTGTCAGTTCCAATTTCAAAATTTCAAGTTTTCACCCATTTATTCAAATACTTTTTTTTTTTTCATATGGCTTTGCTCCAAAAAGGTTGGAATTCGCCGCTGTGGTCAGATCATCTATTCAACAGAACAGCAGCATGTTTACACACAACCACGAGCGCTAGCACTAGCTTGGTAGGCTACGTAACGTTTTGTTGATAGCCTGCGATCCGTATCGCCTGAAAAGTACGTGAACATACCTCAAGCGAGCATAGCATGAAGGTCGTCCCTGTCCTGAACGCTTTTCCCCGCCATTTTTTTCTGAAATATACACAAAATTGTCATGAAGTGTAGTGTTTATTAAATTCCCTCTTTTATTGATTACATTTGTTTTGTTATTATTCAAGGAGAGATTTTTTTTTTTTGTTAACATCAGCGGCCATAAAGCAATTTTAGTGTCTTGTATCGAGCGGAACTGGGGTAAAAAAAAATCTCCGCTGTGCACAGCTGTCTTCAAATAAAAAAAATAGTCCGAACTTGAGCGTTCTGGCGTGTTGATATACGAGGCGTCGTGGGAACTTTACAGCGTGTTGGAGAATAATTCAGAACCTTCTGGCCCAAAACGATGTCATCACATCACAGCTTTAAAAAAAACCAAAACAAAACATGTGTTGATGTGTTTTGATCAATGTCAAAAATGTCCAATTATCACTCACAAAAACATGGAAATTAATGTTGGAAGCGCAGATTTATAGTTCAAGTATCAAAAAAAATCGGCGTTACTGAAGTCAAACATTAAAAAGGTGATATAGTCACTCACTTTTACTCCTGCAGGAGTAATGGATTTTAATTGTGAGGTTTTTTTACAGCACTGTAATCATGTTTTATGACAATTTACAATATTATGTATGCTATGCTGTGCTTTTGTATGTTTTTCAGAATTTTTTTTATGATGATGTTTATGTGAGCACTCCAAGGAATATTCTCAGACTTCTTTTTATTTTGCCCTCGTGTTTTATTTGTTCCTTAATGTTCATGGCTCAAATGGGAGTCAGTCTCTGTTTAATACAATATTTATTAAATTTCAAAGGAAAACAAAATGCAAATTATGATATTGGTAATGGTATTTTTATGTCATCAACCCATTTGAAGTGTTGAAAGTACCTTGAGAAGAAATTAACGCTCAACTTCCTGAAAAGTGTAAAACTCCGCCTCCTCCCTCACTCTGCGGGTGCAGTGCAGAGTTGTCGCCTCAAGATTGAAATTTTGGATTTTTTTTTTTTTTCCCCAAAATCAACACCCCCCGACACCAGGGGATATGTATTTAATAAGGGGATGGTAAAATTTGGTTAAAAAAATAGCATAATTTTGATATACTGACAAGTTTGACAGCACACACACACACACACACATATGCGCACGGACTCGTACAACTTCCTGTGTATTCTTACGAGAGTTTGGCGCTCAGGAAGGATACGTCGGGCCGCTTAACGTCCCACCAGAGGATCTGGAGCGCAGCCATAAGAAATATTGCAAAAACGCGTGCACGCGCGCGCACATACACACGTAAGCGCCAGACAGAACACATGTGAAACAGCAGTTGCGACGTGGTGAAAGTGGAGCTAAACACAAGACAGGAACTTTGGGAGCAGCGATTGTGTTTGAACCCCTGGAACTGCCGTGTTTCCTCTCTATCGCAACTCATCTTTCATGTGTCCGTGATTAAGGAGTAGTTTGTACAGAATACGCACAAGTTCAAGCGCTGAGCTATACTGAAGACGTGCAGTCCCTGCTCAGCCTGAAGTCCACGTCGAAGCGGTCTTCAGGAAGGTGTAGTTCGAACTCCTCCAGATCCTGCCGAGCCATTCGAAAGAATTAAACTCCTCTCAGCTATTTCCGTTGAAACGGTAACAAAAGCGGCGCCACGGTGGGTCAGCTGGAAAGCGTTGGCCTCGCAGTTCTGGGGTCCCGGGTTCGATCCTGGACCCACCTGTGTGGAGTTTGCATGTTCTCACCGTGACTGAGTGCGACTGTTTGTCTCGATGTGCCGTGCGATTGGCTGGCAACCAGTTCAGGGTGTACCCCGCCTCCTTCCCGTTGACGGCTGGGATAACTCCACCACTCCCGTGACCCTTGTGAGGATAAGCGGCAAAGAAAATGGATGGATGGATGGATGGATGGACGGTAACAAAAGCTGTCCAAGGCCGCAGCCAAATTTGTATCCAAACCAGCAGGAAAAGGCACCAGGCTACTTACTGCTTGGTTGCCTGGCAACCAGCACCAAATATGGGGAAAACTATTATTATTAAGTGTCGGGGGTGGCACGGTGGCCCAGCTGGTAAAGCGTTGGCCTCACAGTTATGAGGTCCTGGGTTCGATCCCGGACCCGCCTGTGTGGAGTTTGCATGTTCTCCCCGTGCCAGCGTGGGTTTCCTCCGGGAACTCCGGTTCCCTCCCACATCCAAAAAAAACACGCAACATTCATTGGACCCTCTAAATTGCCCCTAGGTGTGATTGTGAGTGCGATTGGCTGTTTGTCTCTGTGTGCCCTGCGATTGGCTGGCAACCACTTCAGGGTTGTACCCCGCCTCCTGCCCATTGACAAGTGGGATAGACTCCAGCACTCCCCGCGACCCTCGTGAGGATAAGCGGCAAAGGAAATAGATGCATCGATTAAGTGTGGGGTTTTAATACTACTACTTTTAATAATTTTTATTGCAGATTTTCATCTATTGTGGATGGGTTTTGAAATGCATCCCCAGACCCAATAGGGACAGTGCAGAAGAGAGAGTGTGTACCTACCGCATGAAGTGTACGTAATTGTGGTCCGGTTTGACACGGTTTACAGTCTTGAGCGTGGGTTCCTGATGTGGAGTTGCGCTCGCATGTGTCACCCATGTGCGCCGTGTCAGAATATGACATGAAACAATGTCGACAAGATGTTGGTGATGATGAATGAACCATTGAGTGCGAAGAGCAGGAAGTAAGTGCATGTTGTTTTGTCAGCGCACTGACACAATAAGAATGTGTCGCACATGTGGATGTTGAGATATGTTTTTTTTTTTTTTTTTTTTTTTTTGTCATCCAATCAGATTTACGCTGCTCTTGTGTTGTCGTGTCAATCTAATCCGCTCTGGGCCTTCACAATCATCTGTCCATTTTCTGAGCCGCTTATCCTCACAAGGATCACGGGAGTGCTGGAGCCTATCCCGGGTGTCCACGGGCAAGAGGCAGGGCACACCCTGCACTGGTCGCCAGCCAATCGCAGGGCACATAGAGACAAAACAGCCGCACTCACGATCACACCTTGGGGCAATTTAGAGTGATATATACAGATCGAACCCGGGTCCTCAGAACTGTGAGGCCGACGCTTCATATTTTCGATGCCTATCCTGCGTAATCTTGAAATTTTACAATTTTTAAAGGTTCATGAAGACCAGGCCGCCCTTCGTTGGTTCAGGTTTTGATTTCATTTTCCCACAAGAGTGGAGGCAAATGTTTCAAAATAAGGTTTTAAGTCTGGGGTAGAGCTTCAAATTGGGGTTTCAAGGCAGGGTTTAGGTTTCGAGCAAATTGGGTTTGAGATTTGTTTCAAAACTGGTCTCGAGCATCTAATTTGGGTTCCAAGACAGGGTTAAGGTTTGAAAGTAGAGCCTTCAGCTTGGGTTAGTGTTTCAAATTCAGGTTTTGATCCTGGGTTAGAGTTTCAAACAAAAGTTGGGATTTCAGATTATGGTTTCAACTGCTGATGTGTCGAATTGTTTGGATGAAATGACTGGAAAATAATAATATTATTAAACATGTATTACTTAGTTATTACTATTGTAGTACTACTTTCAGAGTAGCACTGTAAAACTGCTACTTATGATTTTTCTGTCTTGTGTAGGCTTTTGTCTCCCTCTGTCTGCAGCATTGTGTAATACTACAAATAACCTTACAGTAATACTTCAGAATGATTGTGTATGGGTTGTGTTCCAGGCCTTGGTGTCCCTCAGTGTGCTGTATTGGGCCCTGCAGAGTTTCTCGCAGCTGTTCTCCGTCAAGACGAAGTCACACTGAGACCGGGACCGCGAGCCGAGGCGGGTCCAGCTGAGGTCACCTTGCCGACGTGCCGATCGACTTTTCATTTTTTTGCTTTTAAGCTGAACGTGCAACACACACTCACACACACAAACCACTCCTATGCTGTGAATTTGAATGTGAAAAGCTTTGATTGTCATTTTTTGTGTGTGCGTGCTAAAAATATGACAATGACTGATGAACTAATACCACTGTACTGTACGTGACCTTGAAATGTGAATGTTGCACAGCAGATGGCGCTGTTTCCTTCCTCACCAACTGTTGCCGCAAGCACGTCTTCAAAACAAAAAGAAATAAAAGTCATCCAGACTTTTATCTTCCTTGGTTTTTCTTTGACTTTACTTGATATTTTAGAATTTATAGATTTTATGAGATATTTTATTAACCAGGGTGGCACGGTGGATCAGCTGGTAAAGCGTTGGCCTCACAGCTCTGAGGACCCGGGTTCAATCCCGGACCCGCCTGTGTGGAGTTCTCATGTTCTCCCTGTCCCTGCGTGGCTTTTCTCCGGGCACGCCGGTTTCCTCCCACATCCCAAAAACATGCGACAGTAATTGGACATTCTAAATTGCCCCTAGGTGTGATTGTGACTGTGGGTGTTTGTCTCTACGTACCCTGCGATTGGCTGGCAACCAGTTCAGGGTGTATTCCGCCTCCTGCTTGTTGACAGCTGCGATAGCCTCCAGCACTCCCCGTGACCCTCGTGAGGATAAGCAGCAAAGAAAATGGATGGATGGATTTTACTAACCACGATTTATTAGGGTTTTTTCTGCTTCGGTGATTTTGAACTATATTTTTCGAGGCATTCAGTCCATTTCACCACAGCGTCGAACGCCATCGGCGACAAGCAGAGGCTACACGCGGCTGCGGGAATATTCATTGGAATATCATTATCGTATTCATCATCATGTGTCACTTTCACACCAGCGCAGACGGCGACAACCAGCGTGCGCTTTCAAGGACACGTGTTCTTACACGCCAACGTGCCTTCAGTTATGTGACATGTTTGTCGGCAACCTAAAGGCACGTTTTCTTTTTCCACGGCGGCTTACTGAGTCCCGTGCAGTAGTTGTGAAACTCTTCTACGTTTGTGTTTGTGCCGGAGCCAGTGCAGTGGGTTCCTAATGCTTCACTTTTGCCCAGCGAAAGCAAAAAAGCGCCCGTGAATAACTTCCAGATGCGCCCGAACGGGTCCTGACGCCAAGCCCTCAAGCTAAACTCTCAGCGCCGATCGATCGGGCGATCAATTTTAATGCGATTTTCTCCTTAACAATAGCTAAGTAATCCAATGAGTCCAGGGCAGACGTATTGATGGTGCCGCGTCGGGCGGGGCCACCTAAAATGGAAAAATGGACGCCCGCGCCCTGCCGTGGAACCGGCAAGGAAATGTCGCCGCCATTGATCATGGCGGCCCCGTCGCTGGTCATTAGTTTTGGATGGACAAAATAACAACTACAACAAAAAAATGCAGCATTTTTTTCCCCCCATTTTTTGGACGGACAAAATAACTACAAAAAAATGCTGCACGTTTTTACATCGGATAACTTAATTTGGCATTTTCAAGGTCAATTAATTTAATTTTGTTTTTGTTATTACTCAATATTGCGTGAATTGTGTTTTTATTTTAATACATTATATTACGTGGTACATGACTTGAGATATTTTAGTATTCTATTGATATTCACATTGGCATATGACCCAATGTTTCCTTTTTATATTTATTATCATATATTATTTATATTTATTAGTATTTATGAGTATTATTAGTATTAGTATTGAATGTTTTTACACTGCATATTAATTTGCTCCAATGTTTTTATTTAGTTATTTTATCCATCCATCCATTTTCTTAGCCGCTTACCCTCATAAGGGTCGCGAGGAGTGCTGGAGCCCATCCCAGCTGTCAACGGGCAGGAACTAGCTGCCAGCCAATCGCAGGGCACATCGAGACAAACAACCAATCACACCGGCGGGGCAATTTGGAGAGTCTAAATAATGTTGCATGTTTTTGGGATGTGGGAGGAAACCGGAGTGCCCGGAGAAAACCCACGCAGGCACGGGTAGGACATGCAAACTCCGCACAGGCGTGGCTGGGATTTGAACCGCCATCCTCAGAATTGTGAGGCCAACGTTCTACAGCTGCGCCTTATTCGAGACTACTAATTTTTTTTGTTTTAACTTCCTTCTATTTTCTCCCGCTGGGCGTAGCCACCCTCTGGTGGGCAAGTGTTCCTAATGAAGTGTCCTGCTGAGCATGTTGTCCCAGAGTCACGTGACCAGGCTGTCGGGAGGAAGCCAATCTGGGCCCCCGGCTTCCGTCCCCCTCGGGAAGGAAAACCTGGCCCGGGGTCACCCCCGTCGATTTATAAGATCTTACATAATTGGGGCCCCCAGACTCCCGTTGCTATTTTTAGCCTCTCAAGTGGAGTCCAAGTTGATAGAAATTTTGCACATCCACAAGTTGAGCAGAGCCGCAGTCGCTCTTCAACCCTCGCGAGACAAAAACGCGGCTCACTTTTTTTTTTTTTAAAAGCCGCCGAAGCTCGCCGGCGCGGAGGATGGATGTGCGCTGGTGGGTTGCCATGGCGACCCACCAGCGCACTTTCCACCGACCCGCTCTAAGTGCCCGGTCGCCGTTTGACTGATTTCATTTATTTTGCGACACCCGACCGGTTACGCGTGAATGATGTCGCGCGTGCGCTTGTTTGTCCTCGACGAGGACGACCCATCTTGGGGTAATGGGACACAATGCATCATTATGTCAATGTACGGTGGGTGTAAAAAGTCTACACACCCCTGATCACATTTTTTTTTTTTTTTTTTAGTTTGTGAGGTTAATGAGGGCGGCGCGGTGGTTCAGCTGGTAAAGCGTTGGCCTCGCAGTTCTGAGGTTCGATCCCGGACCCACCTGTGTGGAGTTTGCATCGTTCTCCCCGTGCCTGCGTGGGTTTTCTCCCGACACTCCGTTTTCCTCCCACATCCCCAAAACATGCAACATTAATATAAGCACCCACTCTAAATGGCCTATAGGTGTGATTGTTAGTGCGACTGTTTGTCTCGATGTTCCCTGCGATTGGCTGGCAACCAGTTGAGGTTTTACCCCGCCTCCTGCCCGTTGACAGCTGGGATAGGCTCTAGCAGTCCCCGCGATCCTTATGAGGACAAGCGGAAAAGAAAATGGATGGATGTTAATGAGACTAAGATGCCTCAACGTGGGACTAATAAAGTCATTTTTAATCTTTTAAAACCATTGTCATAGTTAACCTGCACAGCTCTACTAAGAAATAATAATGGGAATCTTTAGAATAAGGGAAATATAAAGGAAGATGTGGTTGCATAAGTGTGCACACCCACTTAGAACGAAGTTTCAAGGTGTATTCAGGATGAATCACATTCAAACTCATGTTAAAAAGGAGTGAGCAGACACATCACGATTTTAAAGTGCTTCTGATTAACTCCAAATACATTTCAGGTGTTCTAGTGATAGTAATAATCACGTTTTACGGCAAAAGCCGTGTGCCATAAGAGCTTCCACGGCTTTGGAGGAATTTCATTGGTCAAAGTTATCCATTGGGAGAAGGGTACAAAACAACTTACAGGGTAAATATTCCATGGAACAGAGTGAAGACAGACATTAAGTTATGAAAATATGGCACAGTAGTGACATTACCAAGAGCTAGCTGTCCCTCCAAAATGGATGAAATCCTACAGCATCAAAAAAAGGGGCGGTTGTTCTTCAGCTTGAAGGTGGAAGTACTTATTGTTCCAAAGAGCAGTCAGCTTTAGCAAAAAAAAAAAAAAAAACATGTTGCATTACGAGATTATGAGTGCAAAAAAGGAGTAACAGTAAGCGGATCCAAAAATATTGGTCACTTCTTTTTAGATTTCACATATTCCAACAGTAAACAAGGAATTACTGCATTTGATTGACATTTTGCATGTTTTTGTCACACTATTATCTCACTATTAATTGTGCAGTACTCCTGAAATGCTGCTGTATTGCATTTTATGTCATGATCTGTGTTTGTTTGCTTTGTTTTGTTTCTTGTGATCATTGCGCCGTGTGCTCATTTTCTTAGTTGTGTCCACCTGTTTACGTTTACCCTCCCCCCTTGTGTTGACCAATCAGCTTCCTCCAGCCGCTCCCGTCTTGTCCAGGTTTTCCCCGCTGTCTCGTCAATCTGTGTACTGAACTCCCCCGTCCGTTGCATTGTTCAAGTCATGTTTTTCTGTGCCAATTCTCGTCTAGTTTAGGATTAAAGGGTCACTGTCATGAAATCCATGATTTTGAGTTTTATTCATGAAAAACCCATCTGTTTTTTCCACCACAAAACAGGATTTTGACGTGTCTGGCTTTTCGTAACTCCCAGCCATGAAAATCCTCTCAAGGGGTTTGTTTCGGAGAAGAAGCAGGAAGTGACGTACAGGGCAGTAGCGCACTCAAGCGGGCTCATTTGTTTCTATTAGTTTTACCTCCGGGAAGGTAACTCGCTGTTCCTTCGTGTTAGCCAAAATGCCGGCTCGTTGCATTGCTGGATATTGCTCGAACACTCGGGAGGATGGATTTACCCTTCCTAAGTTTCCAAGGGAACTGGTTCGTCGTGAAAAAATGGATTGCATGGGTGCAAAGGACGAGGGCTTCGTGGGTTCCAAATGACAGGGTAGGTGTGTATAGTTATTAAAAAAAAGTTTGGGGGGGGGGTGATCCTTGTTTCGGCTTCAGCCGGGCTGGCTCATACATACTGTCTGGGAGTCTGTTATTAGTTGGAAGTGATCCGCATATCATCTAAATACGGCTCGAAACGATAGGTCACTTCACTCGGTTGTGAGATGTCCTCTTCTTAGAAAAGAGCTTCCATGTCAGAAGGGGCGTGTTCGATTCCCATCGTGGGGGCCACAGCGTGTTTTCAATGGCGAATGTCCGGGGTGACATCACGGACAGGAGATGCAGCCATAATGGCGACCACTTGGATGTTGTCGAATGAGACTTCCACAACTTTGCGCATGGATGATCAGCTCGTATTTAGTTTTTGGTATAGACATTGAAATAAATAATGTGATGTATTTTTCATTATCTATTTTAGAATGTTTATAGGCATGACAGCGGAGCTTTAAATCAATCTTTCAAATTTCAATCGGTCAAGAGAAATCGCTGCAAAATATGCTGAGTCATCAAACCCAGATCCTCTACTGCGCCTACCCTTTGCAAAAAATTGACGGATATTTACGTCGGTGGCAGTAAATGATTGTATCCTGGTCGACCACTATACAGTAAATGTCCCACGCAGTGAATCAGTTCATTTTCCGTCATTTCCAGATTAAATCATTTTTTAAATGAAGTTTCTTGAGCCTATTCAAAGTGATACATACATTACATTATTTTTTTGTATAGATATTGAAGTGAATAATGTTATGTATTTTTCATTTCTATATCTATTTTAGAATGTTTATAGGGATGACAATTGGGCTTTTTAGATCTACTTTGATTATTTGGTTGTTGGACTGTTTTTCAAATGAAATATTTTTGGGTCCTCCTCGCCTCGGCTTTCCGGCCTTCACTTCGCCCCAACTTGTGAGCATTTTGTATCGCACTGAACAGTGCGAGTTACTACACATGCGATCGCGGTACATTCAGTCCCTCCCCGCAGAAGGCCCGACTATCAAATTGCACCAACCGCCGCCAACGGTCGGTTCCATTCCGCTTTGTGCATCTGAATGCGCGAGACCAATCCAGAACGGCATCTGTTGTCGCGAAATCTCCGACTATATTGCATATTTTGACCTGATGCTGTGCTGTATCGAGCTATGGAATGGTGCGTGCGCCACCCCCCCCCCCCCCCCCGCCGCCCCCCCCGTCCTTCCCCTTCACTTTCCCTGCTCGACCCCACCGAGGGAGGTTTCCCCACAGGTTGGCGCACTTAGCAGCTGCCGGCTTGGACGCTAATTGACGCTGCATCTATGCTGACAGGAGAGAAAAAGACAAAGATGGGGTAGTAGGGAGGGGGGGGGGGCAAAGTGATGATTCTGCTCTCTCTTTTTCTCCCTCCCTCCCCCTCCCTCCCTCCCTCCCTCTTTCTCTCACGCACGTCCCCGGCTGGAGGAAAACAAACAGCATCCCCTGCTCAGACATGACGAGTGGACTGCAGCAGCACCGCAGCCTCTTCGTCTTCTTCTTCTTCTTCTTCTTCTTCTTCTTCTTCTTCTTCTTCTTCTCACTCGTCACCCACCGGGTAATTCAGAAAAAGCAACCAATGGGCCGACCACTCAATCTCCGGCCCCACCTTTTTCACGCCAAAGACGAGTAACTCCGATTCAAAAACTCCCTCCAAGCACCGCCGGCCGCTAGATCGCTCGGCGGGTTCTACTTTTTCGCACTCCCGATAGAAACCGAATCGCCTCGTCACCCTCAGGACCCCGCCGGATCCTTCAAGTGGATCACAACTGGATCCTTTGCGCTCACAGCGCTCGGCGGATCGCCCGACAGGATCACCTACTGGATCATTCCGAGAATCCCGCTGCTTTTCCTCCTCCGGACTTGCCCCTAAGCCAGTGGATCTCCTCCTGGATGGCTGCCATCTTTCTGAACACGTGACTCGTCATCATCTACTGGATCACCCCCGGTGGATCACTCCCATCCCTTTTCGGTAGAAGTCCTCATCTTGATGGATTACTCGCTGGATCGCCGCCGGTTCTAAACCAAATCCCGTTGATGCCCTCCTGGGCACCCAACGGACCCAACTGGATCAGTGCAGCCTCCTCTCCTCCACGTCTTATTGCCATACAAAGACCCCCTGCCTCAGCGCCCACCGGATCCCCCAAGTGGATCACCCCCCCCCACCCCCACCCTCCCTTCTCCACACTCTCAATGACAAACGCACAACACTCCTCCTCATCCTCAGCACCCACCAGCCGAATATTCCATTCGAGCATCCGAGCGGAGGTGAAGCGGACTCATCCGGGAATGTGATCTCCTGCCTGGACTCCGCCGGAGGTGAGAGGCGGCGTGTTGACCTCATCTCGTCGTCCGACTGATGCATGTGTGTGTTGTGTGTGGTGTGTGTGTGAGAGAGAGTGTGTATTTGTATTTACGGGAGTGTATGTGTGTGTGTGAAGGCGCTCTCCATCTCCAGATGGATGCAGCGCACCGAGGCACGAGCACGCACGTGAGGATGCCGCTTATCGACCGTGCCTCGGGACGGCGAGATAAGCTTGTTTGGGGAGTCGGGAAGATGCAGTAAAAAGGTCTGCGTGTGTATTTGTTGGCGCGCGTGCGTGTGTGGCAACTACTTGCCGCGATTCGGGCCGCCAGAACAATAACGCCGCGCACGCTCAGTGATTTTGTTGCAAATCCCCAGCGGATTGCGCATCGTTTGGCTTGAAAACGGCTGCAACAAGCGATTAATGTGGGAAGTGTGGATGGCGGTCTCATTAGGAGTCTGCGTGGGGTAGAGGCCGGGGGAGTGTGGGGGGGTGGGGTGGGATCTCGTGCTGTCATCATAGCAACATAGCAACAGCTCAGTCTGTTGATGCCAGCTCAACACAGCGCACGAATGCACAAAAAAAAAAAAAAAAGACTCCTCCACTTGCACTTGTTGCATCATGTCAAGATGCTGCACCACAGACGTCAGTCCTGATTATATTCATATACAGCGATGCTCGGTTCCCGACCACAATCCGTTCCAGAAAACGATTCGAGAAGTGATTTGTTCAAAAACCGAATCGATGTTTTCTATTGCAATGAATGGAAAAAGAAATTATGCGTTCCAAACCTAAAAAAATTGGGCTTTTTAAACCATTTTTTTTTTAGCTTTTCCTGATAATAAACTGCATAGTAGAAATACATTTATAGTTTAAATACTTTTGATAATAAAATAATTTAAGAAATATATTTATTTTTTGCTTAAAATGTATGCTTTAGTAGTAGAGTACGCTAGGCTGGGAGCGCATTGCCGTATCTGTCGCGACTCTGCCCCCAGCCTTGTAAACTTTTTTTATTAATAAAAGTGCAGAATAACTTTAACCAAGCAACTTGCCTTCTTTGGAGCCATGATTGGGTGTAAATACGCTAGTCCTCCATAAGAAGAAAAACAACAACATGTCTGTGTACAGAGGCTGCGTTATACAGAATAACAAAAGTGCGGTAGTTGCGCCGCGCACGTTATGTAATTTCCGGTGTTTTTTTTGTTTTGTTTTTTTTTTTCAGGGGGCATTTGAATTGACAATAACAAAACTCGTCGTGGGTGGGTCAGGCTCTTGCACATGCGTTATTTCCAGGTTTTTTTTTTAGCGCCGTGGGAATTCACAACAAAGCGCGTCGTGGGTCAGTTATGTTATTTCCGGGTTTTGTCGGGGGCGTTCAAGTACCGATTTTCATTTGAAAACAGGCGCAAAAAAATCTCAAAATATTTGTTAAAAACGGGGATGTTCGAGAACCGAGGCTTTACTGTATTATATGTACAATCACAAGAGAAGTTGTCTCAAGGCACTTTACATAAAGGGCAAGTAAGTCTAGAACCACATTCGAGACCAACTGAAGCCCACTTAAAGTGGAGCGTGAAGCACCACTTGTGGCAACATGGCTGAAAACTCACCGTTGTTAGTTTGCAAGTGTACGGCCGTTAGTGCAACTTGTTATAAGCCTCAGTACACAGAGAGTGTTTAACGCTAGTGCGGGGCTAGCGTTAGCACGGTGCTAGCGTTAAACACTCTCTGTGTACTGAGGCTTATAACCAGGTGCGCTCTGTAGGCCGGGAATTACAGTACACTAATAGGACGATATATGTACTTAGTGTACCAGACCCTACACCTTAAATGGGAGTAGTATACCCTGCAAAGGTTTAAAAAAAATCATTCAGTATCATTTTATCATCATTTATCATAAATCAGAATACATTTTCTTCCTTTTTTCCCACTACTTTGATTATTCTTGTTTTCCCTCCAAGGTAACTTATTTATTTATTTATTTTTTGCTCATTTACGGGTATGAACTTGGTTGAGGATGACCTACTAGATTAGATAATTGGAGAAATCCTCCTATTCTGTCATTGATAAAGGTATTATTCTCCCACTGTGAATGAATGTCAATTATTTTTTTCTCTCCCCTTTTTTCTTTTCTTTTCCTTTCTTTCTCTGTTTGTATATAAAAATGTGGGGGGGGGAATAATAATGAAAAAAATCCCCGCTCGACTGTAGTTTTAGAGGTCGACGTGAAATTATGTGGACACGCTCATCACGACAAAATGCATAAAAGGCTCAAGGATCATGCTGGAAGTCAGCCATTTTGGTTTGAATGAGACATTTTGGCCAAATTTGAATGCTTCCATTTGGACCCACACACACACACCCACACACACACACAAAGAAAAACTCGGTTGGACATGTCGAACATAGCAAAAGTTATGAAAAGTTTTCAAGAACCACTTCCTGATATTGTACAGGAATAGAGGAATTTTTCACATTTCAGGCAATTTGACCAAGTCCAACGAGCCAATTGGGCGCCAAAGTCTAATCCGAATTTGACGTCTGTGTTCTTCCTCTCCTCTGACTTTGTTTGTTTTGTCCCAACAGCCTGCGTTGACGCTCCTCGTTGGTTTGGGGGAAAAAGTGTGGCAAAAAAAGAAAAAGCCGCTCGGTGAAGCCCGAGCACCATGACGAGCGGCCAGGACGCTTGGGTCACGCTGACCCCGGCGGAATTTGCTCTTTTACAAGAATATACACAGTGTGAGTATTTCTTAATTCATCCATTCATCTATCTAGCTACCCATCCATCTTTGAGTTGTCGTTTTGTTGACTCCGTGTACTCAGGAAGCCCGAATTGCATGTTATGTTGTTGTTATAGCGGCTTTTCCCAGAAAGGACTTTTCCCAAGGCTGCTAAATTTGGATCATAAGTTTCCCCGTGAAGCTTGTTGAAGTTTAATAAATATAAGAACCAGTTTTTCAAAATAATAGCGTTATTTTACTCAAAAAGAAATATCGTAATTCCCGGCCTACAGAGCGCACCTGGTTATAAGCCTCACCCATTACATTTGTACATACATAAGCCGCACCTGTTTTAAAGCCGCAAGTACCCACACTGAAAGCCTCATTGAAACATGAGATATTTACAAAGAAAGACGGTACACAGAGAGTTTTCAAAGTTTTAATATCTTAGCTTAGCATAGCAACAATATGGTAGCAGGAACAAGGCCAGTAAAAAAAAAAAAAAAAAAAACAGCCGTGACACCTACACAGTAGAAACACGGTAGCACAGCACTAACAGGTCTGGTTAAAAAAAAAAAAAAAAAAAAAAACATAGCTAAAGCACTGAGACGCAGCAGCAACACGCTAGCCCGGCGCTAACGCTAGCACAGCACGAACAGGGCCGGTTAAAAAAAAATAAAAATACTGGTCGGTAAAAGTCACTTCCTCGGCACATATATTCCACCAGTCTCATTCTTACCTTTTTCCGCTCGAGTGCCCCCTTGCGGCCGTTAGAAAAAAAAATGCACAAATTAGCCGCGTCAGTGTGCGAAAAATTTGCGGCTTATAGGCCGGAAATTACGGTACAATTATTACACTAAACATTAATTCATTAATTAAAAAAACCTCTGATTTTTGAAAAAATGCAATTAAAAAGAACCCCTACGTCAAACGGAACAATCTGTCAGCCATTCTGGTTTGAAGCGGCCATTTCACGCCGATTCCAGGACGTGCACTTTGATGTGAAAAATGACGACTTCCAGCACTGCTGGTGTCTAACACGACTGGACGCAGAAAAAAACTCTCAAGGACCAATCCCTGAAATGGACTTTTTGATGTGTCTCGCTTGACTATTGGCTGACCTCACTCGTGTTTATTGGAGTCTCTTTTGAGTTTTTCCAGAAAACTCTTTTGCATGCAGTGAAAATAAAGCGATGACGGCACCGAACTCTGACAAGCGCAGCGCAATTCAGTTGAGCGGCGCTGCGTGTCACGTTTTCGCTTTTCCAATTTCCTCTCGTAATGACGTGCACCGCCCGCCATGCTGATGATTTTGGCGCCGAGCCGGAGACGTCGAAGCGTTTATTTGCGCAGCGCCGGTGATTTATCGTGCCGCTTCTCATCGCGGCGTGCCCGCGGTGTACGTTCCTGTCCAAAATGTTGACGTGTAGCAAGATGTAGTGTGGAAAATATGCGGGACGTCTCACGCTGCCCACATGTCCGCCAAACTTTGCTGGTACTGTCGAAAACTGTGAGAGGGCCAAAAGCCTTCCGAACAACACAACTTCCACCAGGTCTCACTCTTACCTTTTCCGCTCGGGTGCCCCCTTGCGGCCGTTAGGGAAAAAAAACAACAACAACACAAATTAGCCGCATCACCGCATAAACCGCAGGGTTGAAAGCGTGTGGAAAAAAGTTGCGGTTTATAGGCCGGAAATTACGGTACTTTCTAACTCTGCCGTGAACTAAATCTTCCAAATACGGCACCGTCATGGCTGACTACCTGTGCGTTTTCCATCAAATGTTCGTGCGCTGACATGACGAAAATGCGTGCCAGATTCTGTGATAATCGGATAAAACCGGTGCTGAATGCGAAGATTTTTAAACTTTCAGGATGTAAAAACGTCAAAATGACCGACTGCTTTCATATAACAAAGAGTAGGTTTCTTTTTTTTTTTTTTTTATTGTTCTGGTTGCTGTTATTAAGATAATAAAATATGTGCCTTAAAGCCAAACTTTATCCGCAAGTTTCACAGCATATGTTCTCTATTGAATTATTTATGTTTGTCCTGTCACGATCAACACGTGTGGCAGATTTCACATCAATCTGATATGGATCCATCCGCTAATATTTTCAAACTCTGGGTGGGCAGCAAGGACAACTCCTCAAAAAATGCTGCTAAATGGGTGACTACCCGTACATTCTACATCGTAGGTCCGCCATTGTTTTTTGAGGCTCCTGTTATGACAAATGCGGCTTCCAGATTTTGTCTCCTAAATAACTGGTACCAATTTGTAGTTTGTAGGGAAAATTGAATTTTTGAAAAACATCACCTTCAAAACAAACTGCCAATGCGTTCCACAGAATAGTAGATTTGTGTGTACCGGATTTCGTGAACATGCCGGATTGAGTGATAACTTCACAGACTGCAGTCACTCGCATTTGAAAAATGTACGGGTGTGGTCAGTCGTGCTCGCAGATAAAATTGCGGGTGTGATTAGAGATGGAATCTCAAGACCTTAAAATAACTTACTGGATTAATATAACACAACTGTAAATTAAAAAAATAAAATAAACAAATACATAACTACAATCTAGAATGAAAATTTCAAAGTCTGAAATGTTCATTTCCGATTCCAACTGATATTAGTAGAACATGGTATAAAACGGTATTTAAAATTTTTCATCAATAAAAATTCTTGATCTGACCAACATAATTTGAAGAAAGGTTAAATGCACCGGCCTGTCAAGGAATAAATACGAACGGTCTATAGCAGCGATATTTTGAAAATGCTGAGTTTAGTTCAACATAATCACTGTTAGCGGCAACAAGCTAGCGATACATTGGAACAAAGATTCCTGTCGGAAATTGTGATGTGTTGTTGCAATCTAGCATAATTTACGGCGGTATCTATTGTCAATCCATTGGTGAAAGCTAGCAGCAGATGATCTATATCTTCCTAAAGCATGTAGAGGGGAAAAGTTTTCAACTTCAAGATAACGCGGTACGACTGGGGAAAATTACTGGTCGCATTTCGATATATGGACAGACTGGTCTCAAGTTAGAACTTAGATCAAGTCAAAGTAAATCACAATCTCATTCTCATTATTACTTAGAAACTGAAAAAATACCTGTTATATCCCAGAAATGTTTTCAATGTAACTCAGGGGTGCCCAGATTTTTTTTACCCCCAAGATCTACTTTTCAAAAAGCCAGCCCGGCGCTGGGGCGTAAATAGGAGGCCGGTTTGCTAGAACGCGCCTGTATGTGCGTGCGCTCGACGTATCGGCCACACCTGAATCAAGCGACCAGGTGGATGATAGTCTTGAAGTCTCCTTTTGGGGGGGGGGGGGGCACGGCGTCACACGATCAACCAAAATTGCCTCGCGATCGACGCGTTGACTACGCAACTGAATTTCCATCGGCATGGCTCATGATGTTGATGACTTTCGACGTAAATGCGCTCGTAGTACTTGAAGCAGGTCTCAACACGCGTTTTCGGCCTAACTTCCGTACAGTTAACTTGCATTTCCTGTTTCCGGGTGAATACTGATTGTTTAGGAGCAGGCTTGTTTCGTTAACATTTATAAAATAAACACACAAAAATTAATGTCAAGACGATACAAAATAAGCGACATCTTTCGATATCTATTTTTTTCTACTCATAACTTTTACGCATGTGATTTTTCGTGCACGACTGTGCAGATTTCAATCACAGTGACTGCAGACTAGTACATGATGTGAACAGTTTTAAGGTCTCTGGGTGGGTCACCGCCAAAATGGCGCCTTCAAACTAAAATATCCCCATTACTTGTGCATTTTCTTTTCGTGTATCCTACAAAGATAAACACGCATGCCGTATGATAAAAATGATTTAACACTCAGAGGGGGCGGCGACTGAGTGGATTTTGGGTTAGGGGAGTCTTGTTCAGAATGCTAGAATACGCCAAATTGTTACTTTTTTTCAAGTGCTGTATATTAAAATCACCTAAAAAGCAGATTTAGTTGCAAAACGGAGCGAGCGCCGAGTCACACGTTTGCATTGTGTTCCAGCAGCCGCAGTGGGTTCTAGAATATTCTACGCTTGTCAAGTGTGCACATTGGCGACGCGCAATGCCGCCTCCCGACAATGACTTGATGTGCCCAAAGTGCTCCGTCGCTGCGCCGCAATCGTTTTAATAAGATCTGCAGAATGTGACACACGCGCGCACTCCTTCATTATGGATGGCGTTGCCATGGCACTCGGCAATGATGACAAACGCTCCAGTGTGCCGCAATGACGATCGCAGATGAGCTGTTCCGATGAAGCGCTTTTCTGTGTCTTTGATCCGTCGTCAGACTCGAGCAAGAAGCTGAAAGACGCGCTGCAGGAGTTCCACGGCGACGGCGTGCTGGCCAAATACAACCCAGAGGAGGTTTGTGTGGTTCATCCCCGAGCGATTCAACTCTCATTGTAATCCGGACCGTGTGTCCGTGCGGCACGCGGTGCAGGATGTAAAGTATAACGTAGCTCGCCATGTCAATGGAGATCTCGTAGGGAATGATGGAAATATAGCAAAGCCAGTGTGTGCAGTGGTGTCGCTTACAAAAGTGGTTCATCACAATCAGAAACATCTTTATGCTTAATAGCCAGAGCAACAGTCCAGTGCGATGCTCAGCTGGTAAAGGGTTGGCCTCACAGTTCTGAGGTCCCAGGTTCAATCCCTGACCCGCCTGTGTGGAGTTTGCATGTTCTCCCCGTGCCTGCGTGGGTTTTCTCCGGGCACTCCGGTTTCCTCTCACATCCCAAAAACATGCAACATTAATTGGACACTCTAAATTGCCCCTAGGTGTGATTGTGAGTGCGAATGGTTGTTAGTCTCAATGTGCTCAGCAATTGGCTAGCAACCAGTTCAGGGTGTACCCCGCCTCCTGCCTGTTGACAGCTGGGATAGGCTCCAGCACTCCCTGCGACCCTCATGGGGATAAGCGGCAAAGAAAATTGATGGATGGATCTTGGGTAGGGCCTCCGTAAGGGAAGGAGCTGGAAGGCCTGGTGACCAGGATGTGGAGACTCCCAAAGGATTTTGCCGGCTCTGGTTCATCCCTCAGAATCCCCCCTCGGTTGAGGTCTCAGTCCAATCATGTGAACGGAAAACAGGGATTTTTTTTGTGGTAGTTTTTTTAACATCCATCCATTTTCTTTGCCGCGTATCCTCACGAGGGTCACGGGGAGTGCTCAAGCCTATCCCAGCTGTCAACGGGCAGGAGGCGGGGTACACCCTGAACTGGTTGCCAGCCAATCGCTGGGCACATAGAGACATACAGCCGCAGTCGCGCACTCACCTATGGGCAATTTAGAGTGTCCAATTAATGTCGCATGTTTTTGGGGTGTGGGAGGAAACCGGAGTGCCCGGAGAAAACCCACGCAGGCACGGGGAGAACATGCAAACTCCACACAGGCGGGTCAGGGATTGAACCTGGGACCTCAGAACTGTGAGGCCAAGGGTTACCAGCTGACCCACCATGTGTTTTTTTTTTTTTTACATAATTTTGTTTGAATTGAAAATATTTAAGGCTATAAAAAGGTAAATGATTTAAATGCAAACAACTAGAAGTAAGTTGAAATTGTATTTTTTTTTTCAACTAAAGATACTAAGTAAAAAAAATGACAAAACATAATAAATCAACTCAAATTCAAATGTACACTTTTCCAAATCATCGAAACACTTCTGCTGCATTTCAGTGCTGTGTGAATGGATAAATACTTTACAATCATATTACACTGCAGCTTTAACTCGTATGTTTCTCTTTTTTTTTTTTGACAGAAGCAGGACATTCTCAGCCAGGTGAGTGTTACGCCGTCGTTTCCCCCTGAGATCTGCTTTATTGTTGGAGCCAACGGTTGTGGAAATGTGAATTGAGCACATGTTTAAAAGAACCAACGTCATTCTTCATCCTGTGTGTGTGTGTGTGTGTTCAAGCAGGAGATTGATTTTGAGGGCTTCAAGCTTTTCATGCAGACCTTCCTGGAGAGCGAGCTGCCTGAAGAGTTCTGCCAGCATCTCTTCGTCTCCTTTAGCAACAAGGACCAGGCCAGCCCGTCCTCGACCTCCGACAAGCCCGCAGTCTCGAGTAAGCGTCTGCGTGAACGCGCCGTCCCTTGCGTTCGCTTTGTAGCTGCCCGTGATGCTCCGCGAAACGCTTTTCCGCAAGGGTTCCACTTGAAAACGATTTTGAAAGTGAAGATCGGGTTAGTTGCGGTCTATTACAGAAACCCTCCTGCTTTATTAGAAAATGTTTTTTCAGGGATTATTTCTGCAGTGTCTTGAGATGTGAGTGACGCGGCGTATGAGGTCTTTGAGATAAGAGTCATCGTTGGGACATTTTTTTTTTTTTTTACTTTGACTTGCGAGCACAAAATGGAGATACAAGTTGTTTATGGTTGCAGTAATATCAACACAAATTATTTCACACCAAGCAGCACTTTGGCCGACATCCATCCAACCATCCATTTTCTTTGCGGCTTATCCTCACGAAGGTAGCTGGGAGTGCTGGAGCCTATCCTAGCTGTCAACGGGCAGGAGGCAGGGTACACCCTGAACTGGTTTCCAGCCAATCGCAGGGAACACTGAGACAAACGTTCGCACTCACAATCACACCTAGGGGCAATTTAGAGTGTCCAACTAATGTTGCATGTTTTTGGGATGTGGGAGGAAACCGGAGTGCCCGGAGAAAACCCACGCAGGCACGGGGAGAACATGCTTACTCCACACAGGCGGGGCTGGGATCGAACCCGTGTTCTCAGAACTGTGAGGCCAACGCTTTACCAGCTGCACCACCGTGTCGCCACTTTGGCAGACAGAACTAGACATCTTTATTTTTTTTAAAGGCTTTAAGCTGTTTGAATGCAAATGGAGGAGAAACTCAAAACCAGAATGATAAATATTAGTGTCTGAAATTTAATCTGTACAGTATGTCTGCATTATACTGCCCCCATGTGGCCAAAGCAGCATAATAGTCATTCAGTTGAAGCACAAATGTGTGACAAAAACGTTTTTCTATTCTAATTAACTGTGTAAATTTTCACTTTTTGCAGCATGCTATTTTTTTCTCATATTTATTGTGAGTTATGAGCATGGTTACAGGTTGAATTGGACTCACATCTTAAGACACCACTCTATCTGTACTCCTTTGCAGTTTTTCGAGCGCATCTATTTAAAATTCCTTTTGCCCATCTATGGTGTTTCGTGTTATTATGTGTTAGCATTAAGCTAGCATCCTTTCAAACAGGTGCTAAGGAATCCTTTTAAAAAGTGTTTTAATAAGGTTAATTCTCTCATCAACAATACATGGTCTAATTGTGTTGTGGACTTTCTCCTAAACAGTACAAATGTTTACACTATAAATGTTAGTAAAATATGTTGAGTCATAAATATTTGAAAAAAAGCTTTTGGCAAATGCGCAGCTGCGCTATCGATGGAGGCCGCCGTTGCTGCGTGACTGATGTCAGGCCTCCCGACCGACATCCGACCTTTTGCACTTGACCTTTTGACTTGTGGTGCTTCCCCCCCCCCCCCCCCCCCCCCCCGCAGGGCTCAAGATTATCAAAAGCAACTCAACCCCCCTGAGGACGAGCGCCGTGGCCGGGCCCCCGAGCACGGTGCAGCTCAAAGACATCGTGTGCTACCTGTCGCTGCTGGAGGGAGGCCGGCCCGAGGACAAGCTGGAGTGTCAGTGGCGCCATTTTACACAAAGCGTATGCGACACGGCGGTGTTGGGCACACCAGTTGATCGCGTTTGGAAACAATAGGCGGCAGAATACGAGTGACTACCGCTGACATTAATTTAAAACAATGACTGCCTGCTTAAAAAAAAAAAAAGGTTGGGGCCCTGAGGGTGAAACGTTCAAAAATGAAGTTTATAGAAAACTACACATCAGCCAACATTTGAATTATTTTTTTCGTTGTCCCTTGTTGTCCAATTATCATTTAAATTATTGATGCAGCGATAAATCATGAATAATTCAAGCAATTCTGCCTGCAAATCCCAGTTGTGCAGTTTTAATCGTGTAAATGGCGCTCTCTGCTGGTTAGTCTGACGACTGCATCACATTTTTCATGTCAAATTTGGTTGTTTACTTCAGTTTCTCGTGATCGCCATTTTACTGCTTTTTGAAAATGTTGTCAAGCAGCGTTCCAGAACGTTGACATCATGGATTTTAATCCACTTTATTCAAGGGTTTGGGATATTTACCCCCGAATCGTTGGTTTGAAAAGTTCAGTCGTGTGGGAAACGTGGCGTTACTTAACGTAAGTTGTAACGATTTCAACAAATAAATTCAGAAATTCGAAAATAATCGATAGCCATGTCAATTGTGAACGTGAGTAGAATTTGTTGAGGAAACTTGTCGTCACCCTGTCTTGAACTGCCCAATATGGCGGCCCCTCTGGCATCGAAGACACAATCGGACATAGGAAGCGTGGTGTCTTGTGATATCTATGGTGTTTATGATCTAGTTTAATCTATTGGTTCAAAATCAAGGCTCGAGCGTTTCGGTCTTTTTTTTCCCCCTCATTCTGAATCTTTTTTTTTTTTAAAGCAAATTATTGTTAAGCAGTACATAAAATATTTTCCACATGTATGTATGTCCACATTTTTATACTCATTGCCTTTTAAATCCGCCTTCACAATAACGTCCTTGTTAAGAGCGTGCCCAATGACATCACTCGCTGTTCCCAGTGTACAAAAGCCGAAGAAAGAGGCCCCTTATGGCTTATCTCCTCCTTATGAACCCTCTTCGACCACATGATGTCAGCAGTGTTAGTTTATGTAATTCCTAGTAAAAATGAAAGCCATCTACACTATTTTTGGTGTCGACCGCAGTGATAATCGTGAATGTCTTGCATAACTTTTATAAGGTTACGGAAGCACATGATGTTGATAGGATCATTTTTTTCTTCTTGCTATCTCTCCACACAGTTATGTTTCGCCTCTATGACACCGATGGAAACGGCTCTTTGGACAGCTCGGTAAGTATTTTTGTTTGCATTTTTAATGTATTTATTGGTAATAATTATCTAATGACTGGTGTTAATAGGGAGCGAGTACGTGTGTCGACTGCAATCCAGCTAGCTTGTGGTCATTTAAAATGTCTACTAGATTTATTTGTGAAAGATCAATTGTAGCTGTCAACACTTTGATTTTGCTTTTCTGTTGTTTAACGTATCCATCTGTTATATTTTGTGCTCGTCTACTATGAGAGATGCATCATTATCAGTTTATACTGTATTTTTATTCTTCTTATTGCTCCAGTACTATGACACAGATACCACTTCACAGTCAGAAATAAGTCGGCTTTGAGGAATACCCCCAGTGTGTCCGGTTCGGCAACTGGTTCTTACAAGTTTTGTCCCATCGGCCACAAATTTTGGTATAAATCGGCTTTGATGACGGCTGGACAACAATACTAAAGTTCTGCCTCTTTGACATGTAGCGGTACTCTGCGGTGTTTGGGTATTAAATCGCAGAAACGCTTGTAAATTCGTATAAGACGTAGCACACTGGTGTAATTCCGGTTTCAAGAATAAGTTATATGGATAATTTAGAGTAAGTACAGAGTACCAAGAGAGGAACTGTGGTACTGCATGTGCAAGTCTGGTGTGGCGGAGAAATATGTTAGGATAGTAGCAGAACAGCGGTGAGTTGTGCCGTAGGTGTGTCAGAAAAATTTAAGGTGGGGGTGGGACTGCATCAGGGATCTGCGCTGAGCCCCTTCCTGTTTGCGGTAGTAATGGACAGGCTGACAGATGAGGTTAGACTGGAATCCCCTTGGACCATGATGTTTGCAGATGATATTGTGATCTGCAGTGAAAGCAGGGAGCAGGCGGAGGAACGATTAAGAAGATGGAGGTATGCACTGGAAAGGAGAGGAATGAAGTAAAACAGAACATATGTGCATGAATGAGAGGAGCAGAAGGGGAAGAGAGAGCGAGGATGGAGGGCTTCAAATACTTGGGGTCAACAATACAGAGCAATGGTGAGAGTGCTAAGGAAGTGAAGAAATGGGTCCAAGCGGGGTAGAACAGTTGGCGGAAGGTGTCTGGTGTTCTATGTGACCGAAGAGTCTCCGCTAGGATGAAGGGCAAAGTCTATAAAACAGCGGTGAGGCCGGCCATGATGTACGGATTAGAGACGGTGGCACTGAAGAGACAACAGGAAGCAGAACTGGGGGTCGCAGAAATCGAGATGCTGAGGTTCTGGCTCGGAGTGAGCGGGTTGGATAGGATTAGAAATGAGCTCATTAGAGAGACAGCCAAAGTTGGATGTTTTGGAGACAAGGTCCGAGAGAGCAGACTTCGATGGTTTGGACATGTCCAGAGGCGAGAGAGTGAGTATATTGGTAGAAGATGTGCTGAGGATGGAGCTGCAAAAGGCAAAAGAGCGGGAGGAAGACCAAAGAAAAGGTTGATGGATGTTGTGAGGGAGGACATGAGGAGTTACCACACTCTCCATCCAAGCTTTTATTGGTCCAGTCCAGAATCCCCCCTTTTTGCGCAGCCATAATTACAAAGTTCAACGGTGCACATTTGTGAATGAGGTGCGAGTTGAATACCGAGGACGGCAATTGTGTTTGACGACACTCTTGCGGGGGTGAAATTGAAGACTCTGAGAGCCAACTTTGTATATCCCATCATTAGGATCCCGTTATTAGTGTTCCAATATTAACTCTGCATCCCATTGTTGTTCTCGAGTAGGGAGAGCGCAAGTGCCGAGAACACTAAATAAGACACAAAGTGATCTCGGTGAAAATTTGCACAGTTAATATTCCTCGTATACCTTCTAAAAAGTCTCTTTCTCTGATTTAGTTTGTATCATGACAAAGCACCTCAACATCATCACAAGCCCCATTAGTGTTGCACTTTATAATGTCAGCTGCTCTGCTCCTCCCTAGAAAGAACAAAACACTGTAATTAAGCCACTGAGCTATTCACAACGCCTCCAGTGACATTTCCAACCTGTTATTACACCCCCCCCCCATCAGCCTGTTTACAACAAACGTGTGTGTCTGTGTGCAGGAGCTGGAGCACATCATCTCGCAGATGATGCACGTGGCCGAGTACCTGGAGTGGGACGTGACCGAGCTCAAACCTGTAAGAGGCCCCACTCAAAATATTTTGGAACTCGAGTACAATTTCATTGACGACTAAAAAGCTTTATTTATTATGTAACCCGAGTTCGCTCACTCGTGTCTCATCAGCTGCGCCCAAGAAATTTTAAATTCTTCGAACTATCTATCCATCCATCTATTTTCTTTCCCGCTTATCCTCACGAGGGTCGCGAGGAGTGCTGTAGCCTATCCCAGCTGTCAATGGGCAGGAGGCGGGGTACACCCTGAACTGGTTGCCAGCCAATCGCAGGGCACATCGAGACAAACGGTCGCACTCACAATCACACCTAGGGGCAATTTAGCGTGTCCAATTAATGTCGCATGTTTTTGGGATGTGGGAAGAAGAGTGCCCGGACAAAACCCACGCACGGGGAGAACATGCAAACTCCACACAGGTGGGGCCGGGATCGAATCCGGATCCCCAGAACTGTGAGGCCAACACTTTACCAGCTTCTCCACAATGCTGCACTATCTATGACCCGTTTAATTCAATGAAATGTTCAATAAAATAAAAGACACGTGACAGAAGATATGTGAAAATGATATGCAAGATATGTTATTTTCATTGTGATGCAGTGGGTGGGGGGCAGCTAAATAAGGGCAGAGAGAAAGTAATTAGAAAATTTTAAATATGTGGACAAATTAAAAAAAAAAAATTCACGTACAATTTCTAAATAAAAAAAATAGCTAAAAATACCTTTATAGCATAATGCTAAAAAGGGTTTGCATGATTAAAATAGTTTAAAAAATAAATTGATAGTTTTTTCTTTTTACAGTTGTAATAATTCAGTTTATTTTCAGTTATATTTCACAAATATGCATTTATTTTTGTCCAATTACATTTTGTTTTACAAATAAAAGTGAAAATAAATTTACATTATTTAGTCTTCATTCATATATTATTATATTTTATAATAAAATATAAACTATAAAGTGTATCCATATAAAATAGCTTAAATGTATGCTAAAATAAAAGAATACTGTGTACATAGTAATACTGTACATGAAATGTCAAAATATTGCAATGCAACAAAAAAATAATTCTATTAGATATGCATTTGTTTTACATCACGCTTGTTGTTGTGAAGGACTCCACGTGCTGCCTCCTTTTGACATTTTCGCACCTGGTTTTGCACCCCTGCACGATTGTCGCGTGGGTAGATCCTGCAGGAAATGATGCAGGAGATCGACTACGACCGCGACGGCACCGTGTCTCTGGAGGAGTGGATCCAGGGAGGGATGACCACCATCCCGCTGCTCGTCCTGTTGGGTCTGGAGACCGTGAGTGCGCAACGGCGTCTGACACCGGCACATACTGTATTATTGGCATGAAATTATTTGCAATTGGAAATTGAAAACTTAACTGAGGGACCCTTTGAAGCGTTTGCGCGCAGTTCAAATAGTAGACACTAGATGGCAGCATTTGACAAGAACGTGGAAATCATTACATTTTCAGTTTGTTTTTTTTTCCATTGTGACGGGGCAATACTTTTCCAATTATTTTTCCATTACTTTTATTGATGATCTTTGTTGGTATAAATTATATGTATTCTTTTGGCCATTGCTAATGAGAAAAAATGACCCAGAAGCCAAACCAGGTTTAATTCAGCTCTGATTAAAATTACACAGTTGACAACAATGTAGAATTTCTACGGAAAATTAATTTTCACTCTTATGCTATCTTAAGTTTATTGTTATTATGGTTCAAGGACCGTCCAGTGAGTGTGAAACATGGAGGACATTACAACAATTTAAAAAAGAATACAGGTGCTTGTATGAGTTTTATTTTACTTTATAAAAAAAATATGCACATGCTGTATTCATACATCCACATTTATATGACCCAGAAGCATCAAAGTTAAATTTTGCATCTGTGATCAAAATTGATGCCCAGTGAATCCATGGAAAACATTTTACAATCTCTTGACTTCAGTCCAACGGCATAAAATGATTAAAAGCAAACAATCAGGTGAAACTGTTTACCTACTGTGAATTTTCTGCAATAGTGAACTTAATTGTGTTTTGACAGCTGACCCGCCTGACAGTAAAACCAAAATAAACTATGCTTATCAGATAAGTGATCCTGCGTCTACTTAAACTCTACTAATGGTGTGTGTGCTCGTGTGTGTGTGTGTGTTTGTGTGTGTGTGTGTGTGTGTGCAGAACGTGAAAGATGACGGTCAGCACGTGTGGCGTCTGAAGCACTTCAACAAGCCAGCCTACTGCAACCTTTGCCTCAACATGCTCGTCGGCCTCGGCAAGCAGGGACTCTGCTGCTCGTGTGAGTGGAACCGCACTGCAACACACCCACACACACATATATACACACACGTGTGTGTGTGCTCAACCTGCTGCATTCCAAACAATAATCATCGTTTTGCTGAAATTTACAAAAAGGAGTCAACCGTTAAAGCAAAAACTGCACATTTTCAACCCACCTTTTTAGATGTCATGCATACGACGAGTTCCCTTTTTGATGCTGTTTTCATTTGATTCAGATATACATATTTTACTTCCTGATATAAATGTGTACTGTATCGTGACAGCCACCTCATTTCCATCCATACAAAATCAGCGTAGATATTTAAAACAGCGGCATTTTTTTTATGCGCACCTGCAATGGAGCGCCACCACAGCCACCACGGACATGCAAAAAATGGGATGTTTTCAAGCAATAATATTAATCCATTTAATAAACATTTAAACAAGAAAATTTAAGTATTGAGATGAATGTTGTCCCTATTGGCAAATATTTGCTCTTGAATAAAATATTCAAAAAGAAGTCAGTGAACTAAATGGCAAATTATTAAAACAATATCTAAAGTAAAAAGTGACAAAAAATGTGAATCTAACTTTCTTCTTTGTGAAATATTCATATTTTAAAAATGTGTTTTCTGAGAACAAATGATTAGCTTTTAAATTAAATATAAATAAATCACTGATTAAATATATCACTTCATTGACATAACATTTTAAACATTTCAAAATAATTACCAAGTTATTTGGGATAATTACTACTTTTGCATTTAGTCACTTAAAAAAAAAAAAAATAAAAAAAATAAAAATATATATATATAAAATAAAAAATAAGTAAAAAATCAACAGTAGATAAGAAAAAAATAGATTTTAAATAATTTTAAAAGAATTAGTTGATATTTTGAAGTCACGGCAGTAAAGATTGAAATGGAACTCTATTTTGTGATCTAGTCTAATACAAGCAGTTATCACATTGCGTATAGCTTATTACAGATTTATTGCACATCATAATGAAAAAATGTGTGTAACCTCAGTTTATAGTTACATAATGCTTTCATGGTTCATTTTACCTAACAGATCCTATTAAGTATGACTTTTTTTTTTTTTTGCACAAAATGCTCTTCATAAATACAACTGATGTAGATGTGAGGGTAAAACAAACAATGAAATGAAGAATGAGACCCCGCTTCGGCTGTCACGCAGCCTTCAAGTTGACGCAGCTGTTTGTACATTCACCAGCACGCCACTCACACTCTTCACAAAAATCTTTTTTTTTTTTTGTTTGTTTTTGTCTTCCTATCGGTCGTCTCTCCAGTCTGCAAGTACACCGTCCACGAGCGCTGCGTGGCCCGCGCGCCGCCCTCCTGCATCAAAACTTACGTCAAGTCCAAGAAAAACACTGAGGTGCGTCCAATTGGAGTGCGGCGCACTCGTCGGCGCGCCGGCGTTATCCGAGGGCCGCCCAGCTCTCTTATTGTCTGCTTAGCATTGCTAATTAGCAGCACGAAGTGACTCATCCAGGCCTGTTTGATTTCTTGTAATTGTTTCAGCACTTGTTGGTTTTTAGGGGCGGTGAGCGTTTTTTTTTCCTGTGGAGTAACCAAGCGTAAATACTATGTTACTTGTAGTTAACGGGGAAATAAACTCGTTTTTCACTAATACATCGCATGCAGCTTCACTAGGCTAAACACATTATTTTGATTAATACTGGGTTTGTGGAATGAAACAGATTAATTCATCAACTGTCATTCATCTCAGGGGGGCGCCATGTTATGCTAGGCATCTCCCTTTGCTGTTATTAACGTCCCAACTGCTCCCCCGCTTATGTTGGGAACATCCCGACTTGGGTGCAGAATGCGTGGAATCGATTTCCGCTCAGCGATGGTGTCGATATGTGCCTTGTGACTGACCGGCGACCAGTTCGGGTTGCAGTCCGCCTTTCGTCCAAAGTTAGCCGGGATAGGCTCCAGCACTCCCGCGACCCCTGTGAGGATAAGCCCAAACCTGCTTGCAGACTCCACATGTATGCTATTATAACAAGCATGACTACGGATTGATGTCAATGACTGGATGGTGTGAACAAAATTTTTGAGATATCAACCCATAGTTATGCTATCCATCTATTTTCTGAGATGTTTATCCTCACAAGGGTTGCGGGAGTGCTGGAGCCTATTCCAGCAGTCATTAGGCAGGAGGGGGAGTACACCCTGAACTGGTTGCCGGCCAATCGGAGGGCAGATAGACAACAGCCGCACTCGGAATCACACAGGGGGACAATTTAGAGTCTCCAATTAATGTTGCATGTTTTTGGGATGTGGAAGGAAACCCACGCAGGCACGGGGAGAACATGCAAACTCCACAGAGGCGGTGTTGGGATTTGAACCCCGGTCCTCAGAACTGTGAGGCCAGCGCTCTACAGCTGCGCCACTATGCCTTATCCTATCTATTATTGTTATTAATTCAGATTTAAAATATTTGTTTCATGTTGTTCTAGTTAAGGATTTCAGTCATATCTGAAAAAATCCAAACGAGGTGTAATAGTTATAAGATCAGTTAATTAGCACTATTAGTCAGGTGACATGATTAGCAAAGCTGTTCAACATGTTATGATACCATGAATGCTCAAAATCAACAACAAAAAAATCATTATGCAGGCTCCAAAAATACAAACCTCAAATAGGTGAATCTGTGAATGCGAGATACCAAATATACGAGGTCCACTGCAAAAATACCAGTAAATGTTTACCTTTTTACTTACTATGAGTACATTTCAAGGCCTGTATCTTTTTTTTTTACGTTCACTCAATTAAAGGACTTGAATCGGTACGTCACTTTTTTTTTTTGTGACAAAATCTGTGCTCGTGCTCAAGTATTGAGTGTGAGTACTCTACTTTTGCCACCTCTTCTTTTCTTTCTCACCATGTCATTCCCTCTGCAGATCATGCATCACTTCTGGGTGGAAGGGAACTGCCCCACCAAGTGTGACAAGTGCCACAAAACCATCAAGTGTTACCAGGGTCTGACTGGGCTCCACTGCGTGTGGTGTCAAATCACGGTGAGGACCGAGACCGGAGCGGAATTCATTTTCAGCCCCTGGGGCCTGATGGACTCAGACCAGCCCACAAGCATTTCACGAAGGGAGTTGTTTTGCCGCCACGTTCTCCTCACAAAATTCAAAGAGGCAGGAAGTTGGTTGTTGGTAAAGCTATATTAATGTGTACTTACATTGTAGTTTCACAAAAAACCCTCGTTACTGTGTCACCACCGGCATATGTAAACGATGCATGATTATTGGATTGGCAAAGGTTACCATGGGATTCCACGCGTCACTGTAGGATTATTCGATTTCCGTAGGGACATTTCTGACGATTGCTAGCCCCTCAGCGCGGATGGGAGTAGGCGAGGACAATAGCTACCGGGAACGCGCAACGGGGTTTCCGACCTGAATTGGCGCCAGGATCGAAAGGTGTAGGCAGCGGCGGGGTAGCGAAACTCGGTACTTGGTAAATTGGCCCTTGACCAGAGTGCGAACGATTGAAATAGTCACCTCGCTACACCACGTTTCAGCGCGCCGTTGATGACGTGGCGGTTTAGGGGATGGTGCACGCTGTTTCCTGGAGAGTGTACCAGTGGCCGAGCAGCTCATAATGTACCCTGTTCCACCGGGAAGCCCCTCGGTGCTCCAGATTAGCCTGTCTGGGTTTGGTCAGGACAGACCAAACCAAGAACCCATGTTGTTGTTGTTGTCTTGAGTTTATTCCTCTTCTTCTTTTTTTTTTCTTTTAAACACCACCTTTGCCAATTTACACTTGCACAAGACGACACGTTCAATGATTGTGTAAGGGTGAAAACAAGAAAATACGGGGAAAATACAGTACAATTACACTTAGAAATGGTAACAAATCAGACCCATGACTTGAATGCGTTCTTTTCAATCCGGCACAGTGAATCCTTATTCGCAGGAGATACGTTCCAGGCCCAAATTCAATGTAGAGGGCACCATTTCACTCTTAAAGGCACCCCCTTACAGGACAAACTAAATGTCCCCGCAAGAAGAGGCAATGGCGTGATTTACTTTATCTAAGATGTACCAATTAAATTCCCACCCCCCCATCATATCCAGGTTTGTCACAATCATTCTTACTTTTCTTTGATTGGCTAAAAAAGCCCCTGAAAGTTTAACTGCCGTATGTGTTCGGTGTGATGTCTGTCATGAACCTCCGGTGCGGGGGCGGACGCAAATGCAGGACTTCGAGGCAGCGGCATAATGTTCAATGCCTAGCTTCGGCGTCCAGGGCTAATGGCCTCCGGCGCCTGGAAGCTCAGCTCGAGGCCCGCTGCCAGAGCTCGGTCATCAGACTTCGGAACTTATCGTACTTCTAGTTGTTAATTCTCAACCTAGTAATGACTGCTACTAACAGAACAGCATAATAAATAAAGTTCAATTGTGTCTGAAAAGACATTTACTTTATTTCAAGCCACCGTAATCTTAGGCCTATGGATGCAAATTAATAACCCCATGAACGATCAAAAGCGCTCACAATTTTCTGTTTTTATGACTTATTGCTTTTATTGTTTGGATGCAAAATCACCAAAGTATTAAAAAAAGACTTGACTAACGTATTTAGCATAGATGTTAGAGTAATTCTCTCCCTTCATGCAACTAATGATGCAGTTCTCCTCACAGCTCCATAACAAGTGCGCCTCGCACGTGAAGCCCGAGTGTGACTGCGGACCCCTGAAGGATCACATCCTGCCGCCCAGCTCCATCTGCCCTGTCGTCCTGGTGGGACCCCATTTTTTTTTTCCTCCCCTACATCTGACACTTTATTAGGTACACCTGCATTCTAAAAAAGAAAAACAAAAGACAATTTTTAGATTCATTGTTGTAGTCGTCAAAACTACAATTTTACCAACATGATTAGAGTGCAGGTGTGTCTGGCAAAGAAAATGTAGATGTGACCATCTATTTTCTCACTAATATATAATTTTTATCCTGGGTAGAAATATATTTTAGATTTGTTTTTATTTTGTAGATTTAAGTACAAAGGCAACAATTTTAGAAATCAATACTGTATTGAATAATTTGAATTGTTGGAATAGAATAATTACATTTACGTATGCATTCATTTGTTTTCTGTACTCATTGTACAGACAAACTCAATAGCACAGCGTGAAACCAATTTTTAAAGCCAGAACATAATTTTAAACAATTACTATCATAACATAATATAACATAATGTAGGAGTTCAAGTAATGTTGATGACCAAAGTGAACCCATTTTAAAACTTCATTCAATTTAGACTGTTACTGTATTTTCATGAGCTGCCATACTTTTTGGCAGGAAATAAAATCCAACCAAGATTTTAAAAACTTCTCATTGATGAAAATACGACTTACAAGTGACCCGAGCCGTTGCTTATCAGTTTTTCTCATCATGTATCAGGTATTATTTTTCTATCTTGTGTTTGGTGTCACCATTTTGATTTTGTACTGTGGTCTTTCGCCAAGTCACCAATGAAAAAGTGGTTTGAAAATCTTATCAATGACTATTTTTTTTGCCCTAAATGGAAAAAAAATTGATTGGTTGGTTGATGGACCAAAAATCAGTTTTGAGCGCTAGATGGTGGTAGCAACAAGCAACAATTTGGGAGACAGTCAACAACTCTTTAAAAAAAAAAAAAAAAGAGGCCAAGTGTGTTAACCTCAAGCTGTTTATTTCCAATCTCAAATAAAGTTCATGTTCTTTATTTAATTAAAATACAGATAACGTTCTTTTGAAAGCCTGCTAGCTTAATGCTAACACTATGCATAGCGCCATAAACGAGCTAACGAAGGTAGCATCGATGTTGCTGTAATTCTAAATATGAAAATATAATAACAGCAGGGCATACAACAATACTCAGCGGCAAATATTCTTCAGCCTCTCCAAAAAAGACAATTATATTATTGCATCTTTATTGCAATCATCAAATATACGTGTAGAACGTCTGTATTATACTGCCCCCTTGTGGCCACGATCCACACACCGTACATTTCATTTACTGTTATTGCTGTGCGATTTTACTATTTTTCTGAAATGTGACAGAAATTTTCCTTGATGCTTTTTTTTAGGGGGAGATGGGGGATATTCAGGGACGTACAAGTAATTTCTGGATGTGTTGGTTTCGCAGGAAAGGCAGTCAACGCTAAGGAAGGACTCACGGTGCAGCCAGTCGAGCCGCGGGAAGGTACAGCGAGCCAACTCGGTCACGGTGGATGGTCAAGGCCTGCAGGTGATGTATTGTAAAAAAAAAATTAGCTTGCATTCTTGAGAACCAATAGCGTGGTAAAATTATGCCAAATATGACGCTGTGGAAAATAAAATAACAGCCTAACACTTGTTGTTTTTACACAAGTATAACATTAGTTTCCATCCATCCATTTTTTTTGCCGCTTATCCTCACGACGGTCGTTGGAGTGCTGCAGCCTATCCCAGCTGTCAACGGGCAGGAGGCGGGGTACACCCTGAACTGGTTGCCAGCCAATCGCAGGGCACATAGAGACAAACAGCTGCACTCACAATCACACCTTGGGCCAATTTAGAGTGTCTGATTCATGTTGCATGTTTTTGGGATGTGGGAGGAAACTGTAGTGCCAGGAGAAAACCCACCCAGGCACGGGGAGAACATGCAAACTTCACACAGGCGGGTCCGGGATTGAACCCGGGACCTCAGAACTGTGAGGCCAACGCATTACCAGCTGTTCCACCATGCCGCACAACATTAGTTTGTAAAGGACAAGTGCACCAGTAAAAAGAAGTGTGAATTATTTGTTATCACAATTATTTTGCCAGAAAAATGTTTTCTGTTTGTGTCGTTTGGATAAGTTCATTTAAAAGTAAATGTTTGATTGATATCATATTCAGCGACGGTTTTAATGGTGATCATTAAAGATGCCCTCATAGGGCGGAGTTAAAACTCAAACTAGATGAATGTCTAATCTCCTCATCGTATAATGACATAATTGCCCGCCCTGCATTTGATTATTATTATGATCAATTTTCACAAATTGACAGGTGACTCGTTTTGAAGTCAGGGAAATGTGAAATCTAAATCATGTGAATTTGTCGCAATGGTGTTGCCTTATGACCATCTCGTACTGTTATTCAGATGATGTTGTGTTTAAAATTAAACGCACGCAACAAAAGCACTTTTGTTGCTAATGTGTTAGTACGTCAGCTCTGGCCCGAAATGCGTAACCTGCTCCAGCCACGCTTTGTTGACTTGTTGACTGTCGAGGCGCACGTCAGCAGTCGCGAGCGTCTTTCTTTTCCCGGCTGTCCTGTCAACGATCCTCCCCCGTGATATCCGTCAGCCATTACGGCGTCCGTGGCGACTGCTCGTCTAGCAACGGCGATGATGAATCGCATCCCGCGCCACATCCGTCTCTGCCTCTCGCCGGCTAACCAGCGTAATAATCAAGATTATTATTTATAATTACAGGAAGTAATGGATCACTCCGGGGCTAGACGGGGAGCTCGTTAATTCCCCCCTCGGCCTGCTGGGATAGCAGACAAGGGAAAGTTAAGCGCTTCATCTGTGTCAAGAAGGGAGAGGGGAGTCGGGGGTGGGGGGCTTGGGGGGGGGGCTGACGTCGGCAAGGGCTCCGTTCAAACAAGGGCCGGCGGATTAGAGCTTGTTTAGGTTGGCGCTTTGCGAGCTTCGGCCCGCGGCGCTCTCTGAGAATGGCAAGCGATTTCCCCCAAGTCACAGCAGACCAAACGCCTGCCAATTAGCACACGCTGACTAACGAGTTTTGAGGGTACAGTCATCCCTCGCTATTCGCGCGGCTTGGGGACCAAGACTCGTTGCAAAAATTTGCAATTTGCCGAACGCATACCAAATATACACAACACAACAAATAGAGTTACCTATATGAATAGTTAAAACCCTAAATATACCCAAAACACTTGAACATCATTTCAAACTCATCTTACAATATCCATCCATTCATCCATCCATTTTCTTAGTTGCTTATGCTCACATCCCTGTTGGTATGGGGCTGTGCTAGTGGCAATGGCATGGGTAACCAACACATCTTTGAAGGTACCATTAACACTGAAAGGTACATACATGTTTTGGAGAAACATATGCTGCCATCCAAGCAATGTCTTTTTCATATACACCTGCCCTGCTAATTTCAGATAGAAAATGCAAAACCGCATTAAAAACAGTGTGGCTTTGTAGTAAAAGAGTGCGGGTACACAATTGGCCTGCCTGCAGTCCAGACTTGTCTCAGATTTAAAATGCGTAGCACATTATGAAGTGTAAAAAATATGACAACGAAGACCCCGCAGTGTTGAACAGCTGAAGTTGTACGTTAAGCAAGAATGGGGAAAAAATGCCACCTACAACACTTCAACAATTAGTGTCCTCAGTTCCCAAAATGTTTATTGAATGTTGCTAAAAGAAAAGGTCACGTTACACAGTGAAAAACGTGACCCTCCCCCAGCTTTTTTGAAATGTGTTCCACCAGTAAAATTACAAGTTGTTATTTGGGGAACGGTGGATCAGCTGGAAAGCAACCGCCTCACAGTTCTGAGGTCCCGGGTTCAATCCTGGACCCGCCCGTCCATCCATCCATTTTCTTAGCCCCTTATCCTCACGAGGATCGCGGGGAGTGCTGGAGCCTATCCCAGCGGTCAACAGGCTGTCAACTGGTTGCCAGCCAATCGCAGGGCACCGGGAGACAGAAAACAGTCACACCCACAATCACACCTAGGGGCAATTTAGAGTGTCCAATTAAAGTAGGATGTTTTTGAGATGTGGGAGGAAACCGGAGCGTCCAGAGAAAACCCACACAGGCACGGGGAGAACATGCAAACTCCACACAGGATTGAACCCGGGACCTCAGAACTGTGAGGCCAACGCTTTACCAGCTGATCCACCGTGCCGCCCATTCCAAAAACCTGCAAAATTATTTGGACGCTCTAAATTGCCCCGAGGTGTGATTGCGAGTGCGGCTGTTTTCTGTCTCCGGCTGCCCTGTCGTTGGCTGGCAACCAGTTCAGGGTGTAGCTCGCCTCGTACCCGTTAACAGCTGGGATACGCTCCAGCACTCCTGCAACCCTTGAGGATAAGCGGCAAATTTACCCTTGATCAGTTTGTACAATAAATATGGAATTGCATTTGTAGGTATGTCTAAGTTACTGCAAACCTTGAAACCTATCTTAGCAATATTTTATATTCAATTTTCAAACAGTTGTTGGGATTTTCAAACATAAGGTAATGAACATTATCAAAATCAGATGGAGCCCTATCGTGGAATCATGGAATTAAAATATCACTTCTTTTGTTTATTTTATTTTTTGTTCCGCTGACAGCAAAGGTTTAGCGATCTGTACAGTTTTCAGAGGGTGCGATGCACTTGCGTGCCGAAACCGTTTGAGGGGATGTGTCGTGAAAGCGAATTCCCGCCAAGCGTCCCGCGGCCTCCAAACACTGACGCTTTGTTTTGACATCTCCCGGTCAGATCACAACAATTGAGGGCACTCATCCGCTGCTGGTGTTTGTCAATCCGAAGAGTGGCGGCAAACAGGGAGAGAGGTGTGTACACAGTTTGTCTCCACAACATCAACATAAAACGTCACCACCTATGCCTCTGTTGAAATGTTCAAAATGTACATGTGTGCTGCTTTTTGAATTTTCAAAGGATGGAGTTGGCCAATCTGAGTTAATTAGCGCTAAATTGTGACCAAAATAATCTCATTGAGGTGTTACATTTTGTTGTTGTTGTTGTAATCATAAACGATTGATTTAATTTAACTGCTGTGCTTAAAACATACACTGTATCAAGAGACTTTCATTTCTCATAGTTTTGCATCATCTCTACTATACTTGGTTCATATTTGGTTATTTGAAGGACGAATGGAAATGTCCAAAATTGCCCTGAAATGGTAGCTTTAATCCAAAATGGCTGGCTTCCTGGCTCGTAAAGCGGGTCTACTCAAACCCACCAAATTGCATTGATAAGGGAAGCTAGCTAAGACCTTGTAGTGCTAACTTATTAGAATTTTGTGTTTTATTGCGAGTTATCAAACTTTGCCTCCATGCTCCGCCCACACGTGATGACAACTCAAATATTTTTTCATTTTGTGATGTCCATTTGTCTCGTAGATCAGAATGAAATTTGTGGGCAATCGGGCAAAATTTGTTGGGTGTGTCCTTGAATTACAGTGGTGCCTTGGTTCTCGAACACAATCCGTTCCAGAAGGCTGGTTGAAAATCAAAATGTTCGAAAACCAAAGCACGTTTTCCTATTACAATGAATGGAAAATGAAATAATATGTTCCAAGCCTAAAAAAAATTTTTTTAAGCGATTTTTTTTTTTTTAGCTTTTCCTGATAATAAACTTTTAACGTTTAAATACTTTATATAATTAAATCATTTAAGAAATGTATTTATTTTTTTGCTTAAAATGTATGTTTTAGCCTAGTAGAGTATGCTAGCCTGGGAGTGCATTGCCGTATCTGTAGCAACTCGGCACCTAGCCTTGTAAACCTTTTTTTATTAACAAAAGTGCAGAATAACTTTAAACAAGCAATAATTGGAGGGGGGGTGCAAATTGTTTTTTTTATTTGCACAGAAAGTACATAACCTAAAAAAAAATTAACTTGCAACTAGACGTAGGGTTAAAGGAACAAAAGAAAAAAGCGATGCAAAACAACTGTTTCAAATGTCTTCGGTGGGGGTGACTCACCCCTTTTTCAAGGGTGCCACTGTATTTGTAACTTATTCACCTGCTGGCTCTTTTCAAATTAAAGTTGCCCGTATTGCCGGCCATTTTAGAGCATTCTGAGTGATCCTTCAAGACTTTTGTTATGATCTGTGACACGGTAAGCACATAAAAAAAAACAAAAAACGTAGACTTGTTTTTTTTCACCAGAGAAAATGGGTTTTAAGTTTTTCCGTTCTTTAGTAATCGGCAGTAGAACACGGGTTGTTTCACCAAAACACCTGATTTTGGAAAAAAAGCTGAAAACATGTTTTGTGAAAAGACACACAACACAACAGAATACTTGGACGCAAGGTTTTTTTTGCTTTTGTGAAACCTCAGACTAAAACAGTAAAACAAGACTGGACAAGGGCTTTTTTTAATGGAAAAACAATCATTGATTTACAGCTATTGAACGAACTGTATATAGTGACACACCTACCCGTTAAAAAGCCACTCAACAACATATTTCCCGGTTGCAGTAACCGGTTGGATTCCACTTGTCCATTAGAGCATCAATGTCCGCGACAGTGAATGAGTGAAGCAACCCGCAGAATTGACCAATATGACCTTAAATTAGCTTTTTTCAAACCAAAAATTGTCGACTTCCTGATACTTTTGGATTTCATCATTTAGACATGCCTCCCAAATTCCATGATGTTAAATTAAAATAACTCCATGGGCTGAATTTTCAATAATTAGGCATAACTGTCAATATGAGTTTTTTTTTTTTTTTAAGGTAAGCTATTTGGCCCAAGAGTAATAAGAAACAAAGCCATTTTAACACATTCTTGAAATATGTCTTCTTTTGGCTTGCTTTCACCACCTCAATGTGCGCTAGCAACCCCCTCCTCAGCACCCGGGCCCTCTCTGTAACTCCGGGCTAATTGGGTTATTACTGAAACATCATCACTCCCTCCTTATTACGCCGGCCCCCACATTTGTTTAAATTATGAGATCAAAATATGACTTCAGCCAGTTGACATAATGAAATTGGAATTAAAATGAATTAGTCTTTTCTAATGGCTTCTCCTCAAAGAGGTCTCAGGGTATGTCCCGCCCCGCCGCCGCCGGACAGTCGGCCTCGCCGCGTCACACTTACGGGAGCGGTTAGCCTTGGGGCCCGGAGTGATGACTACGAGTCCTGATTTGGTCATGTGACACTTCTGCAGGATCTACAGGAAGTTCCAGTACCTCCTGAACCCGAGACAAGTGTACAACCTGGCGAAGAACGGACCCATGCCTGGGTAAATACTTAGCCACAGAAAAGTCCACACATTCAAAGTCACACATACTACAGAGTATAGAACAAGGTTGCCTCTATAGTGACAGAAATAGTACGTGTGCTACGTCTATATTTTGTAATGGTATTGTTTAACAATTCAAAATCTTTTTTTTTTTTTTTTTTTACCTGAATTTATTTAATTATTTTTTAAATCCATCCATCCATTTTCTTTGCTGCTTATCCTCACGAGGGTCACAGGAGCCTATCCCAGCTGTCAATGGGCAGGAGGCGGGGTACACCCTGAACTGGTTTCCAGCCAATCGTAGGGCACATAGAGACAAACAGTCACACTCACAATCACACCTAGGGGCAATTTAGAGTCTCCAATTAATGTTGCTTGGAAGGTGGGAGGAAACCGGAGTGCCCGGAGAAAACCCACGCATGCACGGGGAGAACAAGCAAACTCCAAACAGGCGGGGTCGGGATCGAACCCGGGTCCTCAGAACTGTGAGGCCAATGCTTTACCAGCTGAGCCACCGCAATGCCATTTATTTATTTTGAAAAATCCATTCTCAAAATGTTTTATAGCCTTATTCCTAAATGGTCAGTCATTTTATAAATCAAATCTCATTTCCTTTCTTGATTTCTTTGAATAAAATTGGTGAATAAAATGCCCTATTTATCAGAATTTCCAGGCTGTACCACAAAAAAAAAGGGAACCTTTTCACATTTGATTAGTAACTGTTTATGGAAAAAATAACCACTACCCTCTCAGACTTGTTTGCCATTCACAAGCTACCTTATTTTCTGCACTATAAGGCGCACCTAAATTTTTTTTTTATCAAAATCCGACGGTGCGCCTTATAATCAGGTGTGCCTTATATACGGATCACTATAGAGCCTTTAGTGGAACTCCATCTAATGGATGCATGACGTAACCCCAGCCTCTACTGTAGCGTCTATTCTATGCGCCTTATAATGCGGTGCGCCTTATATATGAAAAAAGTCCTAAAATAGGCCATTCATTGAAGCTACGCCTTATAGTGCGGTGCGCCTCATAGTGTGGAAAATACGGTAATTGGAAATGCCAACAAGGTCCTTTTGTCCCCCAAAAAAAGAAGAAAAAAAAAACATCTGGGGAATATACATCACCACAAAAAGTATCTTGGGAAAGCATTTCGCAATGCTCCGGATCCTTGAAATGTTCATCCTTTGTATGCAACCCAAACCAAGAATTACAGAAGTTGTATTTTCTTGGAGCCAAACACAGCTCATTTGTACTTCTATACTTCTTAAGGGCAGGACAGGATAGCACTGAGGGAGGCCACAGTTCAAATATCGTCTGCATATTATGTTTAGTTTAGAAATGCAGCGACATTTTGCGTTGCCCGTGCGTAATAGCCAGCATTGCATGCGGGAGAGGTCTTCAGTGCTTACGCGTGTCGGCGAGACAACTTGTGATGGCGCATACAGACGAGCAGCCAGACCTGCGCCCGCTATGACGTTTCCAGACGGCGGCCGCCTGTGATTAAGGGCATGAATGTTTGATTTCCACACGTCGGGTTCCCTTTCTTGGCCTCCGGCATCTGACGTCGCCGTCGTGCCGCCTCGTTGTTTGGCTTCGATTAGCCGAGGCTCTGCAACTTTTATCAGGAATAAAAGCAGAGCGGCACACGCCAGACGCAAAAAGGGATGCCGCCTCGTCGCCTTCGTCTTTGCGTTGTCCTCCCAAAATCCTCCCCTCTCGAAGCTCAAACTTCTCAGTGACCTCGCACCGCCACATCCTGATTAATATTTTCACTCGCGCATTAGCAGAGTGGACGCTGCAGGCCTCGCGCACACCCTGCTGCTGTCAATTAGCTCCATGGCTAACGCAATAAGCGCAAATGAAGTGTTTGCTTCTTGCTCTTTAAATGGGCCCAAAGTTGCCTTTCATGTGCGCGACCGTCTGTTTGCCTCCTTAATGCGGTTTGCCCGTCCCGGCCTGGGTGTAATTGAGCGAGTCATTTAGCCGCCATTCGGGCCTTCATTCAGTTAGGACTTTGTTATTGTGACGGAACGGAAGACGTCCGACTGAACATTGGCTGTCCTGATCCGATTAGGCCTGCGCCAGGCAGCAGATGAGTGATCAGCAATTTTATTATTATTATTAGAAGGGGTGCAGTTGCGTGGTGAGGACTCATTCATTGATTCTGATGTATGGACAAAAAATTTGTATCACCAACTCTGATGTTTGCTTAAAACTGCACATAAAAGTCCATCAATACCAAGCAATTTATGTACATTATTAGTAATTAGTGCCTGTGACTTGATACAAAAATATACATACTGTATACAGCTGAAGAGGTCATTTTAACATTAACCTCTTTTCACAAACAAAGTTTGCCAGTTTTACGCCAGTGACATTGGGCGATGAAGTGGGCTATGAAAATTTGAATCCTATAATAACGTTTTCCACAAAGTTGAAGGAAAAGGGCTATGAATGTTAGGAGCTTTGACTCTCTGAAGAGACGAAATTAGTGCATCAGAGCAGTAACAAAATATATTTTTCTGCTGGTGCCTTTCACAAAGAACACCCGTTTACTGTATTGCGGGGGAAACAGTCCACACTTGGCTACAATCGGTGAAAATCTCCATTATAGAGACACCCAAATTTATTTTTTGTTCATAAAATGTTTCCTGCAAAGACATTATCATTAAAAAAGATGAAAATGTAAAAATACCGTAATTCCCGGCCTACAGAGCTCACTGGTTGTAAGCCTCACCCAGCACATTTGTAAAGGAAATACAATTTAGCTGTGTAAAAGCTGTAAGTGCCCACATCTAAACTCACATTGAAACACGAGATATTTACAAAGAAATACGGTACACAGAGAGTTTATTGCTAGCGCCGCAATGCTAACGCTAGCACCACCATGCTAACGCCACACTAACTGGTCCGGTTAAAAAAAAAAAAACATACTGGAAAAAATCACCAAGACACGGCAGTAACAGGCTAGGGTAGCGCTAACAGGGCCGGACTGGTAAAAGTCACTTCCTCGGCACATATCTTTCGCTGGTCTCACTTGAGTGCCCCCTTGCGGCCGTTAGAAAAAATGCACAAATTAGCCGCATCACCGCTTAAACCGCAGGGTTGAAAGCGTGTGAAAAAAATCACGGCTTATAGGCCGGAAATTAGGGTACTTGAAAACCCCGTAGCAAAAATCAAGGAGGTCATTCTACCTGTTCTATTACTGTGTAAAACAACACGAACGCATCACACTTTGGCGCAGTGCAAGCTCTGCTCGTCCCTTTCAGGTTGAATTTCTTCCGAGACGTCCCTGATTTCCGGGTGCTGGCGTGCGGAGGGGATGGCACGGTGGGCTGGATCCTGGACTTCATTGGTAAGAACCCGTTCAATGCTCCCACTGTAATTCTTACACCCCTTTTGACAACATATAGAAGCTTAAACACGATTTCATTTTGGGGGAAAAATAATCATGCAATTTTTTTTTTTTTTTTTATCAGCGCTCACGTCACTGTTATTGACTAGAGGCAGACACACACTTGGTGGCGTGTACAGTATGTAAACAGTTTCATTACGTGTGAGCATGTGTGTTCAGGGGTGGTTAAATGGGATGATTGAAACAACATATTAGTCATCATTTGAACCACTGGAAAGAAAACATTGAAAGAAGATGAACGAATCGCCCGCTCGTCTTTATTTGGCCACGACGACATCTTGACTTGGCCAGCCAGCGAAGGGGAAAAAAAATTGCCTCAATTTTTTATCAATCAAAACAAGAGCGAGGTAATAAGACGCAACGGCTGTTGGGTAAAACGTGCTTCTGGAAATAGACCACAATGTTTGCGTTAACTAGCACCAGAGCAGTACTCAAAATTGATTTTTTTTTCTTCCTCATTTCCCTCACTCTGCTCTGATTGGTCACCAGCATTGTAACTTTTTTTCTTTTGTTTTCCAGACAAGGCAAACTTGGACCGGAACCCGCCCGTGTGTGTACTTCCTCTCGGCACAGGAAATGACCTGGCCAGATGTCTGCGCTGGGGAGGAGGTACAGAAAAATAAACAAAACCATTCAACCGCATTTTGACTGACTCTACATGCAAGAACCAAGAACATTTTGCCACGTCAGTTCGAAATATCAAACACTCCCTTGTTACACTTCTAAATCATATTAATCGAGCCATCTATATACTCAATAGAATAAACCAATCTGCTAATGTTGAAAAATAAATTGGTATGTACGTTAAGATTAAAAGTTCCTTGTGGAGGTGGAACATATGTGCCGAGGAAGTGACTTTTACCGGCCATGTTAGCGCTGTGCTAGCGTGTTGCTGCTGTTTTACTGGCACGTCTCAGTGATATTTACCGTTAAGTTTTATTTTAACCGGCCCTGTTAGCGTTAGCGCGATGCTAGTGCTGTCAGTCAGAAAATTCTGATAGCCTGTAAAACTGAATTATGAATCAAAGCAATCTTCTACATTTTGTTTGTAATATTTTAAGGAGCAGTGGTATCTTGAGATACGAGGAAAAAGACTTAAGATTTCCTGGAGATACACGCGGAGGTTTGGCTGATTTTTTTTTTTCGCTCTTACTTGCAAGGAAAAACTTGAGATAAGAGCGCTGTGTGGTGGAAGGGAATTAAACTCGCTTGGCATTGCTCAGCAATTTTAGTGACAAACAATTCTTCAAATATGATTCAAGATGTTTATTGACACTCCCAAATTGAAGTTTACTTATACGCTACACATAAAACAAAATAATATGTTGATTTAAAACCACCACATAGTTATTGCCTTTAACTCTTTAACCAGCTTCTAATGTTCAATTTTTAGAAATTATTTCTTGGTCAAATTTAGGCCAAACGTTAAACATTGTGACTCACCCTTTTTCTCTTTGGAAGGCTACGAGGGCGAGAGCCTACTCAAGATTCTGCGCGACATTGAGAACAGCAGCGAGGTCATGCTTGACCGCTGGAAGATCGACGTCACGGCCACCGACAAGGACGAGCGGGGCGATCCGGTGCCGTACAGCATCGTGAACAACTACTTCTCCATTGGAGTGGTGAGTGGGAACTTCAACTTCTTATCTTATCTTGTTTGTTGGTGTGAAAACCTTGTCAGCCAATACAATGAGTGGTACCTTCACTTACAAATGGAAGTAGTTCTGTGACCAAGCTTGTCACAGTTTATTTCTATATCACCAATTAAAATGACATTAATCCTTTGCTGTCTGCCAACCACTTTTTTTAATAAAGAAAAATAACAGCAATGTATAAGAACAGAGTAAAACACAAGATAATGTAAAGAAATGCAGTAAAGCCTCAGTTTTCGAACAATTGAGTTTTTTTTTTGCTTCTGTTTTTGAACGAAAATCGGGACTCGAACACCCCTGACAAAACCCAGAAATAACATAATGTGCGCGGCGCAAGCAGCTGACCCAGCCACGACAGGCTTTGTTATTGTTTATTGGAACACCCCCCAACAAAACCTGGAAATATCATTGCACGCGGCGCAAGCAGTTGAACCACCCACGACGCATTTTATTATTATCTATTCAAAAACCCCCCAACCCCAAACACCCCCCCCAAAAAAAAAAAAAAAAAAAACGGAAATGACATAAAGCACGCGGCGCAGTAGGCACACTTTTCTTATTCTGTGTAACGCAGCCTCTGTACACAGACGTGTCCCGGTAGTGACTGTTTTTTTCTCTCATCTCATTCTCATTATCTCATATAAACCACCAATCATGGCTCCAAAGAAATACTCCCCCCCCCCATTATTGTTTAAAGTTATTCTGCACTTTTGTTAATAAAAAAAAGTTGTCAAGGATGGGGGGCCGAGTCGCTACAGATACGCCAATGCACTCCCAGCCTAGCGTACTCTACTACTAAAGCATACATTTTAAGCAAAAAATAAATATATTTCTTAAATTATCTTATTATATAAAGTATTTAAACTTTACATGTATTTCTACTATGCAGTTTATTTTCAGGAAAAGCAAAAAAAAATGCTTTAAAAAACCTAATTTCTTTAGGCTGGGAACGCATTATTTCTTTTTCCATTCATTGTAACGGGAAACATCGATTTGGTTTTCAAACAATTCACTTTTCGAACCGTTTTCCGGAACGGATTGTGGTCGAGAATTGAGGCATCACTATATACAGCATGAGGTGAATTTACCAAACAGACCAAAGCATATACTGTCTACAATCTGTGGCTAAAAGTATACCGCAATATGAATTTTTGGTCATATCACCCAGCCCTTGTGTTTTTTCTAGAAGTCTTTTCTAGAATGAATTGTGGTCGAGAACTGAGGCATCACTGTAATCTGGTTTTATAAAATATACTTAAGATGATCATACAGTGGACCACGCCATTCTTGGGGGATCGGGCCGAGCTAGACTTCAAATGGAGAAAATTTGTGTTGAATTATGTTGTCTAGGCACTTGTTTGACAAAATCAAGCATTTTTTTAAAAATGAAATTGACACTTTTATACTAAGTCCTAGTTAATCACTATGGATCTATACATAGGCACAATACAGGACTTTTGAAATGGATTAGCAATGCTCATGTCACATATTGAGAAATTTAGTAATCAGGATCTCTACTGAGTGTGATGGATTTTATTTAAATTTCAAAAAATATTTTTTGCCATGTCATCATCTTAACATGGCGGTAGGGTGGCTCAGATGGAAAGCGATGGCCTCACAGTTCTGAGGTCCCGGCTTCCATCCCGGACCCGCCTATGTGGAGTTTGCATGTTCCCCCCATGCCTGCGTGGGTTTTCTCTGGGCACTCCGGTTTCCTCCCACATCCCAAAAACATGCAACATTAATTGGACACTCTAAATTGGCCCTGGGTGTGATTGTGAGTGCGACTGTTTGTCCCGATGTGCCCTGCGATTGGCTGGCAACCAGTTCAGGGTGTACCCCGCCTCCGGCCCTTTGACAGGGATAGGCTCCAGCACTCCCGTGACCCTCGTGAGGATAAGCGGCAAAGAAAATGGATGGATGGATGGATGGATGGATGGATGGATGGATCATCTTAACGGTTGTGTTGTCATACTGCATTTTTTGTACATTATCGTTTGTTTCCAAAATTGTGACGCGATTATGGCGGTATCAAGCCAAGTGAATCCCTACTAGAAGCCCAGGTGCCAAATGTACCGCCTGCCACTGGTGATAAAACATGTTAGCACCACATGGTTCCTCTCCAAAACATAAATACTGTATGTACATAATGACACTGATGTTAGTCATTACGGATTAATGTCATGAGGGAAATATGGTCATTGACATTTGCAGGTGGCAGTGTAGTGCGGATGTACATGATGTACGATATCAGGGCATGAGTAGATGCATTCAAAAAAAAAGATTTCAATAGCTGTGGCCAAAAAGACACAAGGAGGCAACCATTGTGGTTTGAAGTGGCCATTTTTATCGCATTTTGGATAAATTCTCCTCTCATATCTTTTGTTCAATTAATGACATATTTGAACCACACATATACAAGAAGCCGTGCCCAAAAACAAACATTTTGTCATTTTCATTTGGTTTGTTTTGACCATATCCAGGACGTCTTGAAAAACAAAGTCATTCTGGGGATTTTGTCCAACCGGAACCCTGTACACGATGTTATCATGATAGTTGCTATATTCAAATAATGACCATCTATCTGTGTAATGCTTATAATGCTAAAAATAATGATCATTATTTGCGCCCGTACAAGCTTCAGCTCCTGTAGTCATTACAAATTGTGCAGGATTAGCAAGCAGGCGATGATGGAAAATCAAGTTGTTCTCGGGGATTAACAAGACTTTGAGCTCTCTATAGATTTGACACCATATCATATTTTCTGACACATTTTACATATTTTCTGGGGTCTTGGTGGTAGGGGGGGTGGCAGGCTACAGTAAAGATTACATGACAAGTCAAGCTAATAATTTCCTCAGAGATTATGCTGATGAAGAGTAGATTGTTTCTATAATGACACAGCCCGAATAAAAACATCAGCAGTCGGCAGTGCTAACGACGTAGCCGCATCACTTTATAGAAAAGTTGCACTCTGAGAAGTTGAAGGACATTTTTATTTGACACAGTATATCTTAATATCTGAAGTACAGAATAACGTATGTTTACAAAAAGATGTTGTTTTTTTTTAAATTTGAAAAAATCGCTGGGTTTTTCCATACACATTTAAAAGGACCTAGACATTTTTATATACACACAAAAACCTAGACATGTGATACATATGACATATTTAAAAAAAATACAGTATATTCAGTATGCACAAAAAGTACCTGGCTATCCTGTATTCATACACAAAATGAATTTATCAAATCTGTAACAGTTTTTATACAGACTTAAAAAGACCAAGCATTTTTTTCGCTAAAACACAGAAATATCACTTTTTTTTATGTAGCAGGACCTAGACTTTTTTTTCTACAGACTAGAAATACGTACATTAAAAAAAAGAGATTTTTTTTTCTAAATCCGACATGACGTGTAATGATCTCAATCAGGCCTGAGAGACAGAACTAATCAGGGCGTGTCTTTCGCTAGCATAATGCAGTCAGTCGGCCTAATGACCGCGCCGCGTTCCTGTCGGCGAACATTACTCTCCAACATGAAAGGCACATGAAAGCGCCGGGGCCCCGCTCCTAATTGGACTAAACTTTGAGCTATGAGGCGAGGACATTACACATGTCCCGCATTAATTCGCCTGCCACATTTTTACATTGATAATTATTTGAGGGGGGCCCGGAGTGGGAGAGGGCAGGTGATGTTGACGTTTGTGGTACGGCGATCCCTTGACTCGCGAGAGTTTTAACTCACAAGGTGTTTTTTCAGTTTGTGTTGCATGGCTACATTTTTAGTTACCAAGTGAGCTTCAGATACTGCTTCTTTTCCTTTCGGCTTGTCCCGTTAGGGGTCGCCACAGCGTGTCATCTCAGATGAACGCATATTTGTTTGGCACAGTCTTACGCCGGATGTCCTTCCTGACGCAACCCCTCTGCATTTTAGCCGGGAAGAGAAGTCGGTAGGAGATGACGCGAAAATAAGTCTTAAAGCACAATGCCCAGAGGTTTGTCCAATACCGTTAAACATTTAGAAAGTGATAATAAACGAAGGTACGTGGAAAAATGAGACACTTGGCATCGAGGACCCATATTTAATGCCGAAGTCAATGTTTTCGCCTATAAGAAATTCCGCTTGTCTTGGACAACTGGATCTACACACGTATCTGGCGGTAAGTCGTCGAGATTTACACGGAAGAGTTTGAAAGCGTAGAAAAGTCTGGACACATACAAATACTTTGTTGCTGGATCTGTTCTCAATCAAGAATCAATCCCACATAGTGGCGGAGCCACTCAGATTTTTTCAATACAAACACCAATATTTAAATAAATGACCCCTGGTTTTACGCAAACTTGCATTCATTAACTGTGATTGGGGGGGGGGGGAAGATAGCATGTCAGCTCCACTGATAAACTGGTAAATCTCTCTGTGACAGACGTTTTTTTGTTAAATATGCATTGTTCTCAATTGAGTCCAATGCGTACTTAAAAAAAGACAATAAAGCGCTGGGATAGGCTTCAGCCCCCGTACACGGAAGCGTGTTGTGGCCACATGTTATTCTACGTTAACCTGTCTTCAACAGACAATTTTCTTTTTTAAATACGCATTGAACTCATTTGAGAACAATGCCTATTAAAAAAAAAAAAAAAAAGTAGATCGGGGAGAGGTTTACCGAAGATTAACGTGTGGCTGCAACAGACTTAGTGTAAGTTGGAGACGACTCCCTGTTGTTGTTTTTTTTTAAACGCATTGTTCTCAAATGAGCCAATTTGGCATTATAAATACTTGGGAATTTGAGATTGAGAAGACTAATTTCTATCTGAAATGAAGTGATCACTACACAGTCGCGTGTATTTGGTTGGGCACCATCCATCACGTTTAATTGCCGAAATCCATCGATCTTTTCTCGTCTTTTCAGATGGTATTCCGTAGAATGATCTCTTTTAATATTTGTCTCGTCTGTTGTAACAACCAACAGCACAACAAGTCTCCAGCATTGTGTATATTCTGCTCCGGTTCAATGTCCCCCACACTGTCGAGCAGCTCTTTTTGACCGGCAATATGGCGCCGTGAAAATGGTGACGTCATGTGCGCGAGCTCTATTCCCAGGCAGTCTCCCATCCAAGTACTAACCAGGGCCAAACCCACTTAGCTTTCGAGATCTGATGAGATCGAGCATTCAGGGTAGCATGGCCGTAGGAAAGTGAGCTTCAGATCCACCACACCTCAAATGAAGAAGGTGAGAAACATAACGTCATCTTAGCCCCCTTATTATTGAGGGTAACGTAAGAGGAGTTGAAAATGACATTCAAGTGTTTCGGGACCATAGCGGTATCATGAATTTGTGGCTTAGATGTGAATAAATATCTTTTGAACTTGAGACACCACACGTCCCTTGTACTGCTCCGATAATCAACCCTGGCATGAAATTTGTCCACTTGTTCACGTGGCCCAAATAAACAATGGTCCCTTTAATTTCCTAGTTCTGCTGAAAAGTTTTCTGCGGCGGAAATGCACAAAACGTTTACTCCCGCAAAGGCCGCCCGCATCCACGTGGAAGCTGCCGAGCTCCTTGACCTCCTTAAGTCGCCGCGGTGAAGCTTTTAGTGTTGCTTGTCGACGTCTCAACCCCAAGGGGAGACAACCGACTAGCGAACAAACCCCCTCCCGGCTCGCCGTTCTTGTCCTGTTTGTAAGAGAATCAAGTTCCCTCAGATGCATCCATCATCTCACCTCTCCTTCTGCTGCGTCTGCAGGGGATCAGCCAAAACACTTCTTTTGGTCTTCTTGAGGAGACATCAAGAAGACGAAAAAGAGGAGACATTGATTTTTTTTTTTTTCTTCCTGTCTTCCTCTTTTGGCCTTAGCTAAGTTTGCGCCCTAGCAGGGGGTCCTCCTTGTGTTTCAATAGTGCCACTCAAAAAGTGGGTGGATCAAAACACAATGTTGCAAGGGAAGAGGAGGGAGGGATAAGGGGGGATTTGAGAGGAACAAGCCCCCCAAAAAAAGAAAGTTTGCGGTAACTCATTTTCCGTATTCCTTAAAATTGTTCATCGACCCAGACAACTTTGCTGAGTTCAGCCTCTTTTTTTTTTTTTTTTTTTGGAAAGGCTTTGCCACCACTCTGTGACCGACACTTAGGAGTGTGAATTAAAGGAAATGTCAACGTCCTGACTCAATTACTTGAAGCTTTACTACACCAGCTTCACTCTGTCTTCCGTTATTCGCATTCAACACCTCATAAGTAGAAAAAAAAATACTGGTTGAAAACTAAACGAGCTGTATTGATATACGTTCAACAAATGGTCCTGCTTATTTATTGCTGTCATGTACTTTCGCGCACCAACAACAAGACAACCCAACCCCAAAATCGTGTTCATTCGCTAATTTAATATGCTAAATAAGGGATTTATTATGCTGTCACGACCATATTTAGACGTCGCTGTTGCCAGCCATTTGCGTCAAAGTCTGCTCTCACACCGACCCGGTGATGAGAAAAGAAAGCCTGCAGTACCAAAGCAAATGACTGTGGCTGCATCCATTTCCCTAACCACCTCAAAGGTCACGAGTGACGCAGTAATAATAATCATTTTTTAAAAACCATCAGCTGAATGGTGGAAAATGAAACTATACACAAACTTAACTCCGTGGTTGAGTAATTCCTTCAGCACAGTGATCTCTTTGTCATGAAACGGGCTGATCCAAATGTATCTAGCCTAACAGTTTTCTGCTATTATTGTCTAAAAAGAAAACAAATCATCCAGACTTTCAATCTTGAGGCGGTAAATGCAGTGCAGCTCCCGCAGTGTGAGGAGGCCGAAGTTTGACAAAACCTCAAACCGTTCAAGACAGCTGACTTGTTCTCAAGCTGTTTTTAACTTTTAAAGCTGCGTAATAATGTGTAACAGTAACAGGCCATGTGGGGCTAGAACAATGCTGTTGATTTGTGGGAAAAAATGGTCAATTAATACATTAATTATTAAATATTGTGACGTACAAAGTTTCTGCACAACAATGACGACTGTTTGTTTTCCAGTGTTATTCTCTTACACTTTGTTCTGAGTAACTGTACAAATTTATAAAATTATAATTTAAAAAAACCAGGAAGACAAGCCAAGAAAGTTTTAAATTTGGCTTCATTAACCCGACCAATGCTGCCTTGTTTTAATATCCTGCGTGACACCGAAGCTATTATTATTATTATTATTATTATTTTTTTTTTAAACAAAAACTAGACTAGGACAGCACGGTGGTTCATCTGGAAAGCGTTGCCCTCACAGTTCTGAAGACCCAGGTTCAATCCCAGACCCCTCTGTGTGGAGTTTGCATGTTCTCCCTGTGCCCCCTCTGCCTGCGTGGGTTTTTCTCCAGGCACGCCGGTTTCCTCTAACATCCCAAAAACATGCAACATTAATTGGACACTCTAAATTGCCCCTAGGTGTGATTGTGAGTGCGATTGGTCGTTTGTCTCCATGTGCCCTGCGATTGGCTGGCAACCAGTTCAGGGTGTACCCCGCCTCCTCCCCGTTGACATCTGGGATAGTCTCCGGCATTCACGTAACCCTAGTGAGGATAAGCGGCTAAAAAAATGGATAGATGAATGGATGAAAAACTAGACTTAGTAAAGTAATATGAGAACTTCCCCCTCTCAAAGTTTGGATGTTTAAATTTTCCAAGCAAACGACAAGGTGATAATATGCTAGCGAAGCATGCGTGTCAATCACGCTTCTGTAACTATGGTATGTAAAAAAAAAAAAAAAAGAAAAAAAAAAGAAAGAAAATAAACGCTTCTTTTGGTGAGGTTCACACTTTTATTCACCGCCCGGGAGGCCGCAAAATAGGATGAGTTCAAGAGTGACAGAGGAGAAGAGTCGCCGAATGGCAAGGGAGGACAGTTTTATCCCGGGCTGTGATCTGCGGCGATGTGTGTTTGCTTAATTAGTTGGTAAGACGGCAGAGCCTCCGTCAGCGGGCCTCTCCTGTTAATGGCGCTCCACCTCTCCTCACGCCGAACTCGGCGCTCTGTTAATGAGCAAGAAGTCGCCTTAAATATCATAATGAGGCGCTTCACAATCACAGGTAGCTACAATAAATGAAGATTCACTGCACTTCTTCACAATAGTTTTGTATTATTTGTCTAACGTCTAATTGGTAAACCTGACAACAATGAAGCCCCAGTTCTAATGTTTCAATTTGAATCTAATAAATCGAGCAAATGTGTTGTAGTCCCTCGCAAATTGAACATCACTTCATATCATTCCAATAAAATATTTTTAACGACGTGTCTGAAATTCCACCTTGCAGGACGCCTCCATCGCGCATCGCTTCCACGTGATGAGGGAGAAGCACCCGGAGAAATTTAACAGCAGGTAAGTAACGTTCATGAAGTTTATGATTAATAGATCGGTTTTCCCGTGACATCGCGGACATCTGGACACGCCCGCGGCTTTGTGCATGGAAGGTGTCAAGAATTAGTGAATTACATTTCTGTGTTTGTACTCAACATTGTTTGAGGGCAATCCTTAATAATATGCAATGGTAAAAATGCACGTACATATTTATTTCTCACTCAAATTAAATTATAACATTTTTTTTCTTGTTCAATAAAACGTTAAAGCAAATGTTAATGAAATTTGTCAAAAACGTGGAGAAAATGCCCATTTGAACTCAAAGCTTTGATATCTTAAAGAATTTAACATCCATAAATGAGCACCCTAAAAATTCCCCAAAAGTCAAATTTATCAATTTTAATATATTTTTTTTTAACTTGGAGAAAGTTGCCCTTTGAACGCAAGCCTTTGACATGTCCAACAATCTATCCCTCAAAATGTTTAAAAATGGAGTAGAAAAATGTTGTCGTTGGTGTAACGTGACTGTCATGGGAGCATGTGTGGGATCTTGTACACGTTATTAAAAATCACACTCTGTTTCTAGGAAGAATGTGCCCAATAATGTCCCCTGGACACTGGCACTGCATTGGGATTGGCTGCTGTATACCGGTAGAACATGACATACTCCTTCAAGACGGAAAAAGATGAGGTGTGACTTAGAGTAAAGCCAGTCGCTTTACAAGAAACAATTTCAAAACAAGTAATAAATTTACATTATATGATATTCATCGACGGCACGGTGGCTCAGCTGGTAAAGTGTTGGCCTCACAGTTCTGAGAACCCGTGATTGTTCCCAGCCCCGCCTGTGTGGAGTTTGCATGTTCTCACCGTGCCTGCGTGGGTTTTCTCCAGGCACTCCGGTTTCCTCCAATATCCCAAAAACGTGCAAAATTAATTAGACTCTCAATTGCTCCTAGGTGTGATTGTGAGCGCGACTGTTTGTCTCAATGTGCCCTGCGATTGACTGGCAACCAGTTCAGGGTGTACCCCGCCTCCTGCCTGTTGACAGCTGGGATAGGCTCCAGCACTCCCCACGACCCTCGTAGGGATAAGCGGCAAAGAAAATGGATGAATGGTTGATATTCATCATATTATTTACAGTTGACTTCTGCTATTTTGGGGTTAAGGGTCAAAACAAAGCCCAAACATGAATAGCGAAAATCCACAAATGATCAAAGCTCATTATCATGGCCATATAACAAAAAATCCAAAATAAAAAAGATGGGGATCTGGTCTGTTTAAAAAAAAAATTAAAAAAAAAATACATAATTAATTTTGGGATTGTAAAATAACTCAAAATATTCTGGTGATTGTGAAGAAAGGTGGGGACCCCAGAACAAGGGGAGCAGGGAGGATGAATCTCAACAAAAAGATTTATTTTCAAAAACAAAAATTCCAAACAAGGAATATGGAAAATGTAAATCACTAAAAATTCAGAACACGTTGGAGCACCAGGAAACAAAACATTCACCCCAACAAGGAACATGGCCAAACCATGTCACATAACTCGTAGACTCATCAAACCCGTGGAACTAAATGCAAACAAACTGACCAGACAACGAGGCGCTCCTGGACAAGGCAGCTGGGCAGAACTGAGGTGGAGATGAAAACCAAACGAGCAGACAAGATAAGAACATTTGACAAAATATGAACCAAGCTAAATCTATTCAAAACCACGTTTTAAAAAAAAAATTCTGATCATGTGATCAATGTTGCAAATCAGCGGGGGGTTTCTGCAAATAAATATCTTATTGTTCGTGACATTCTGTGAATGCCTGGAGGCGAATACACCAGGGCCCGCTGTATAAATAACAAAAAAAGTATCTTTGACTCCCGGGCGTTGACATGACGGGCAGGTGATAATGGGCTACGTTTTCCACTGTGTGTTGTCTGCGGGGGGAAAGTAGGTAAGAGCAGTGTGTAATTTTGAGTATAATTAACCCAGAGGATCATCATACGTGCTTCCTCCCCCTCCCCGGCGACCCGCTGTTTAGCATCTCCGCCGATGACGAATGGACGCTCCTCATATTTAGCCTTTGTGATGAGCTGCAGGAGACGTGTTCACCTTTCGCACGCGGACAAATGTGGCATCTACAGTATGTTTCCATCAATATTTAACGTCTGCCCATACGTCTCCACTCGCGCCGGGGAGTCATCCAGGCCCTAATTGAATTGGCTTGGCTAGTTTGACACGGCGGATCAGTCAGAGCGATGACACGCCGCCTACTAATAATCCCATTTGTGCTCGTTAGCATATGTTAGCCTGCTCCTGGCGCGCCATTTAGCCACGCAACCTCCTCATGGTGATCATTCAGCAGAGATGTGGATAAAATGTAGCACATTTTCAGTGATTGTATTTAAAAAAAAAAAAAGAATACTAAAAATAAAAAATTCTGTTGGTTCTTTGGAGTGAAGATGGAACTTTAATCGGGCGTCGAACTCTCAAATTGGTTGTTGTGGACAAAAAAAAAAACAACCCAAAGCATTTATTTATTATATATATATATATATATATATATATATATATATATATAACATTTATTTTCATCGCCTTAGGGAATTTATTAAAAATCCATTTGATTAAAAAACCAAGTACAGTATGTGGTACACTAGCTGACGCAGACATATTTTTTGGTTTTGTAACCCCCACCCAAAAAAAAAGAAAAAAAATTCACAGAATTTGGAGATGCCCATTTTTCATCACTGTTGCTTATAACATGTTGCTCCCGGCTCCCTTAATTGCACCACAGGGATGTATACAGTTCTCATAATCGCAATTTCAATATCCAACAAAATGAGTATATCTCAGGGATTTTCATACTTTTATTTTTAAGACATTTTTGTGGGGGGATTGGGGGAAAAACTTGAAAAAATACACGCTTTTAATTACACATCGTTAATGTATAGTCATCCATGCATCCATTTTCTTAGAGGCTTATCCTCACAAGGGTCACGGGGAGTCTTGGAGGCTACCCCAGCTGTCAACGGGCAGGAGGCGGGTGTAAACCCTGAACTGGTCGCCAGCCAATCGCAGGGCACGTAGAGACACAACAGCCGCACTTACAATCACACCTAGGGGCAATTTAGAGTGTCCAGTTAATGTTGCGTGTTTTTGGGATGTGGGAGGCAACCGGAGTGCCCACCTGAAGAAAACCCACACAGGCACGGGGAGAACATGCAACCTCCACACAGGGAAGGCCAGGATTGAACCCGGGTCCTCAGAACTGTGAGGCTAACGCTTTCCAGCTGTCCCACCGTGCCGCCATATATAATAATAATATGGTTAAAAAAAAAAAGACATAGCAGTACATCTCCATTGTATTATCTAAAACAGCCAAAAAAATCACATTTGTTGAGTTTTGGAGAAAAACTCACATTTGAAGTTACTTGCTTTTCATTAACTTCTAACAGTCTAACAGAAGAAAGCATGAACTTATTTTCCCCCCCAAAATGATGAATTTATTTATTGTTCCAGGAAAACTCAAGTCAAAAGGTTCACTTTGTGCCGGTTGCCATTCTCGTCTTCCTGCAGCTTTTGGCCAAGTGACTTTAGTCTTTTTTTTTTTTCCTCCCCTCCCCTCTATGATAAGTCGCTATAGTTCCAATGGTCACGAGCCCCGTGGACAAATCCAACAAAAATCTCTTCTACTACCTTGTGAAACTATCAGCATGCATTATTGAAGTGGCAAGGATAGTGTATAATAGAGAGATCCTAAACCCATTCGCCCGTGTGAATTATTAACAGGATTCAACTAACAGACAGAATCATTTTCTTAAAATACCTCAATCATTTTTCACAGAGGCCTCGTAAAATGGTGTGGAAACAACAATAGTTTGACGGCCTTTAAAAAAAAAAATACTGACAAAGCGTTTTGTTTTCTACAATAAAACCAAAAATATTTATGCTTCCCGTTAGAGAGTGGCAAAATATAAACATTCTGCTCAAAATGTATCTCCAAATTTTGTGAATTTTTATCGTAAAAAGGGGTGATTATTTTTAGTGTTTGGGGTGAAAATAATAAAAGCTCACTAAATTTTGATTTGCATAACTTTTCTTGGAGAACTATGATAAAAGAAAACTATAAATAATTAATATACGCTATAGTTATATTGTGCAAACCCAAAGGCATTGTAACATTTGGAAAAAAATAATAAATTACGTTACTATCTCCAATATGTATACATTTTAATGTAATAGGAGTGATGAGTCTGTTTGTCCCATTAAGTGTCACGTGCACATTTTGTCAGTGGTTTGACCTTAAACCTAATATGGATTCATCTTTAATTGGCAAACAATATCGGGGCAATTGCCTTAATTATGTACAGAGAAGGAATTTCTTGATGGAATGTCGGGGTCTCGCACAGCTACCCAGCATCCCCCCCCCACCCCCCCCCTCCTCCCTCAGCTTCTCTCATCCTATCCATCTTGTGTATTTGCACCTTGGGGTGATTACCAGGGCAAAGGTGTGAAGATTTGACACTCGGCAGATAGATTCATTTACTGCCACTGCCGGACCTGGAGGTGATAATGAGGTCGAGGATTAAAAGCAGGCAATCAGCCGGGCCGTGACGAAAAAGCCCCCCGCCCCACTGCCCCTCCTCCCTCATGCCACCGACTGCCTTCTTTAAAATGTAACCACCCCCCCCATACCCACCCACCATCTAATCATCATCCGCCATTTTTTGCTGATCTCTCATGTAATTACGCACTAATCTGTGACTCGGAGGGGAAAAGGAAGGATGGCGGGAGAAGAAAGACATAGGCAGGTTTGTAAAGTTTGGACCTCGGGGGCTGTTTCATTGTGTCATGAGGAATTAATTAACCCTTTCTTTGCACTCTTGTTTAACTTTCGCGCAGCAGTCTGTCAAGTGCCTTTAATTTCAACTTCAGAGGTGCGTTTCGATACGAGTGACTCAATTTTTTTTTTTTTTTCAAGATACACGCTGGAGTTAGGACCTTCTTTTTGCTTTGGAGTTGCAAATAAAAATTTGAGTCATGAATGCCAGATGGTGGCAGTCAGTGTAACTTAACATCATTTGACAATAGGCAACAGTTTGGTTGATGCTAAACAGCATAAAATAAGGACTTGCATGTGTTGTATTCAAGACAATCATGTAGCTTTGCCTTAAAGGGGAAATCTAGTGGTTTGCATTAACAATGTATCCAATAGGTCATGTAATATATACTCTATCTTGACAATGTGATGTTAAATCCTCTCTCATTTAATCGTTTTTGAGAAGATTTTTATCGACAATTACGAATTTTCAGGGGCGCTGCCATTTTCGCGAGTCACATGACCTACATGGGCGTATGTGACGTGTTATGTGCCGTTCCAAACGCTCGATTGCACGGGACACCATTATGCCCAGCGCTGATTTCTCAGATTTATCCTCATCTGATGAAGAAATGGCGGTATCGGTTGATCGGGAAGACGGAGGAATACTGAGCAAGCTTGTCAGACTCTGCGTCATTCCGCTTGAAGAACCATCCGAATATTCAACATTATTTACAGCCGAGCGGCGTAGCTTGCTCATGGGGGAACGAGCTCACGGCTCCACCGCTCGGCGGCATTATTTACATCCACAGGTTCAAATCTGTATGGAAGTATTCCTCCGTCTTCCCGATCAATCGAGCGGCGTAGAGACGCTCATGGCTTTGCCGCTCACGGATGTGTATGGAAGTATTGCTCAGTCTTCCTGATCAACCGATACTGCTATTCCTTCATCACATGAGGATAAATCCGAGAAATCAGCCCTGGGCATAATGGTGTCCCATGTAATCGAGCGTTTGGAACAGCACGTAACAGCACATACTCCCACGTAGGTCATGTGACTCGCGAAAATGGCAGCGCCCCTGAAAATTCATAATTGTCGATTAAAAAAATCTTCTCAAAACCCTATTAAATGAGAGGATTTAACATCACATTGTCAAGATAGAGTAAATATTACATGACCTAATGGATACATTGCTAATGCAAACCACTGGATTTCCCCTTTAAGGTAGTTTAGCGTAACGCTAAGAACTGATCCAAGAAGCCACGAATAGCATAATTAGAAATGGATATTTGAACACAATCATTCACCAACATGTAAGCAGACAATGTAACGTGACATGTCTTGATCTGATCTTCAAGATCAGAAATTGGTCCGATGTCAGCAAAAAAAAATTATCGTCCAGTCACACTTTTGTTGTGCTCTTGAGTTGACTCATAGTTATCGGACATTTATTCCTTGTTTTTTGGACTGTGTTGTTGAGCACTACTTTAGTTTATTATAAAACCCATCGAACATCATGTCCTCGTCTTGGAGTCCTGCATTTGGGTCCGCCCCTGCACTGTTGGTTCGTGACAGCGTCATTTGACACCCGAGTTGCTCATCTTTTTATCCAGAGCCTGTTCTTCTCCTCTTTACTTGGGGTCTTGGAAACTGAGCAGTTTCCCTTCAGGCCGGCTCAATAAGCACTCTGCCGGCAGCACCTCGTTATGTGACTGTGGCCCATATCATTATTCTTTTTCGGGTTAGCACCACTCTGCTCGCTGGCGCAACTTGCCAGGTGTTGACAGAATTTCCAAGGTGTCACATGGCTGCAACTACGACGGCAGGCTGGATTCAGACTTAAAAATCTTCGGCTATTCTGATTGCTGCTCGTCGTAAGACATCCACCGGACTGAAATGAATGAAATGAAGCCACATCTTTGTCACGGAAATGTATGTTCCATCATGCTCAAGCAGCATTTGGCATTTGATAACTCTATTCATATCATAACACGCAGGAACATTGACAATGATTGCTTTATCACACTGTCGTAACACCTGACAACAGACTCATTTTATGTGGAAGAGAAAAAAATTGCTGGACTCCCACTAATTATAACTACTACATCTAGCGTAATGGTTATGCGTGTATAGAATAAAACATCGACACTGATTAAATTTGACTTGACTTTCATCCCATTATAATTGACTGTAAAAAATCTTGTCATTCACTCACTACCACAACGTTGGTTAAATTCCTGAGGGGGGGTAATCAGCTCCAAGGTAAGAAGAGATGTACAGTTATCTTGTTAGCTCATTAATCGGACTGATGTAATGCAGGGGTGCTCAATGAGTCGATCGTGAGGCAGTTTTGGTCGATGGTGTGACGGCGTGCCAAAAAAAAAAAAAAAATGTCCATCTTGTCGCTTGATTCAGGTGTGGGTAGATACGTCGATCGCACGTAAAAACGCGTCCTAGCAAGCTGGCCTCCTATTTATGGTCTCACTTTTACTTTCTCCAAGGCAGTCACGGCAAGGCCCCCCCTCGGTAGATCGCGAGAGGCTGGCTGCTTGAAAAGTACATCTTGGGGTAAAAAAGTCTGCGCAACCCTGATGTAATGCCTCTAACACTGTCATTTCCAACCATTGTGCTGGGACACAATGTGCCGTGAGTGTGGTTCAGGTGTGCTGCGCAAAATTATCAAATTTTACTTAATTACTCAAAACTATATATATTGTTTGTATATATTTACAAGAAACAATGTATTTTTATTGATCTACTCATGCCAGTGAGGCATAGTGACAGAACAAGTTAATGGTCTTCTATTAGATGTCACAAAGTACATCCAGCAATTAAAAGTACATCCAACAATTAACCTATTCATGGGTAGGGTGGGAATTTTTTGCCTTACTGAGGTCAAAGTCTCCTAACGGGCCACAATCAAGGAAATAACTTATTTTTCGTTTATGGTTAAGTTATATGATAACTTTACTAATTTGTAATCTCGTCCCAAAAATGGGACGCTGCCCGCGAGAGGGTACTTGGGTTTTCTTCGAAGATTGTCCCAAAAACCAGAATCAGATTAAAACACTTAAATATTTTGATATACTGAAGGATAAAATGCGTGAAAATCGTGCTGTCCCAAAAATGGGACACTGCCCACGAATGGGGTTAACTTTTTGTGACCTTTTTGTTTGTTGGTGTGGCGGGAAATTTTTCAAACGTAAAATGTGCCTTGGCTCCGTCAAAGGTTGGAGATCATTTCTCTCACTCAACGTGTAGTTACTATCCAGCTAAGCTAACGAGGCTAGCAAAGTGCTCTTGTTAGATTCCCATTGCTGTCCCCCTGAGAACTGTCAGGCAGGTCTGTAGACCATCAACCGTTTTGCCTGTTTAAAAACAAAATTTAAAAAAACAGCATCTTTCTCCCCATTGTGTTCCCTAAGTGCCCATCTTTACCGACACCTTGATGTCCCCTTTATATTTTGGGCTTCTATTTAAGGTCCCCCGACATCTAACGGACTTGTTGTGCGCCTCCCGGGACGCCCCACCCTCACGGGGTCCCCCGCGGCCACCCAGGCTCCGGCTGTGCTGTGTAACCATCCCGAGTTAACCTTTCCCGAAGGCACAGGGAAGCCTGGGCATGCGGCGCTCTTTAGCATAATGAGCCGTGTTCATCAAAGCGCCGCCAAGTGCTGGATGGGGGCTACACCACAATCTGTGTGTGTGTGTGTGTGTGTGTGTGTGTGTGTGTACTTGCACGCATGTTGGGATCCAACCAGTCTTCCAAATTACACAGTCACACACACTCGTGCCGCCCTCGGACCTCATTTGAGGATGAAATCGTCTATGCGACCAAAGTGTCATCTATAATTAATGACCACTTGTGTGTAATTTAGAGGTATCTCACCTGTGGCCCCTGTCCCACAACTCAGTGGGAGTCCACACACACACACACACACACACACACACACACACGTATTTAAAGTCCCCATCTTGTCCTCAACTGTCCTCAACCAAGCATGGATCAAAGCCGTTTCAGTCAGGACAAACGGAAATCTCCACAGATTCAGTATTATTAATTTATTGCGGTTTTTACTTGGCCATTGTGAGTGACCATCTTCTTGTTCTAGATCAGGGGTCGGCAACCTTTTCAACTGAGAGAGCCGTAAATGCCAAATATTTTAAAACGTCATTTCAAAAGAGCCGTGCAATATTTAAAAAACGAAATACAGGTGTATTTGCCCATTTATGTAGAACCAACACTTTTAGAGTGCAATAAAATCTCTGAATTCTTTTAAAGGGGAAATCCAGTGCTTCGCATGAACAGTGTATCCAATAGGTCATGTAATATGTGCCCTATTTTGACAAAGTGATGTTAAATTCTCTGTCATTTAATCGTGTTTTGAGAAGATTTTTATCGAAAATTAAGAATTTTCAGGGGCAATGCTATTTTCGCGAGTCACATGACCTACATGCGCCTATGTGATGGTGTACCGTGGTGCAACGAAGGCTCAGTTACCCGGGACATCGTTTATGCCCAGCGCCGATTTCTCGTATTTATCCTCATCTGGTGAAGAAATAGCAGTATCGTTTGATCGGGAAGACGGAGGAATACTTCCATACAGATTTGAACCTGTGGCTGTAATTAGTGTTGAATATTTGGATGGTTCTTCGAGCGGAATGACCCAGAGTCTGACTACTTGGAGGTCTACGCGCAAAATAAGTGCGTAAACAAAGGCCCCCGGGAGCTCCGGACCGGCAGCCGCGGATGGTTCTTCGGATGGGAATGACGCAGTGAACTCCTGCGGCGGGCCACGACGAACTTCCAGGCAGCGGAGGCCTTTAGCCGAGCTTCGGCATCCGAGGAGGCCTTTAGCCGAGGATTTAAATGGGAGCGGATTTAACTCGACATTGTCAAAATAAGGTACATATTACATGACCTATTGGATACACTGTTCATGCAAGGCACTGGATTTCCCCTTTAAATAACATTTTGATGTTGCCAACCAATGATGACAAAAGTACTTCTTACCATGAATGCGACTTCAGGTGTTTCCCGGTTTTGCTAATGGCTTGATAGTCTGTTTCATACATCGTCAGAAGACTTCTGTCCATTAATCGTGAACGTAATTCAGTTTGATTTTCCATCATGCTGGTACGACGGTGAACAGTTCTTGCCGACAAAGGCGTGTCTTTTATTCGTTTGATTATCTTGTCTTTATGCGAAGTTGGCAAAAATGTTGATTGGCAACGTCGAGTAGGGATGCTCTGGCACACTCCCCATCTGTGAATTTAAGCACCACAAAGGCCTTCCATTCTTGTTGAAAACTTCGGTTCTCATATTTTTTTCTTTGAGCGCCCTTTATGAAAAGCATTTCCATAATTAGTTGTTCTGACACAATCGGCATTAGACCCTTCTGCACCTCTGGACATCGACTACCACCACAAACTACGGCAACCCACTAGGCCAAACTGTCTCCACGTCATTTGCGTTGCCTCCCACACCTAACTATGGCCACCCCACTAGGACATACCTCTGCACGACAAAAATCACATGTAGAGTATGTTGTGATGAGGGCTTATACTGCCCCCGGTAGTCAAGGGAAACAAACAGACCAAATGGCGCATGTTCATTTGATTGATGATTTGATTGAATTGTCATTTTTGTGTTTTTCTCAAGTCCAAAATATGTGCTATTTTTCTCATTAAAAAAAACACATTTCAATGGGGAAAGATGATTGAAGGTACCCCATTATGAATCTCGATCTATGGGGTATTGTGGTGAAAACACATTACACTCATGTTGATAAGACACCTGTTAACTTTTTTAAATTAGTACAAGAAAGCACAATACATCAAAACTCCCTAAAAATATTGCAATGTAATATTGAGGCCGGCGGCACAGTGGCTCAGCTGGGAAAGCGTTGGCCTCACAGTTCTGAGGACCCGGGTTTGATCCACGTGTGGAGTTTATTTGTTCTACCTGTGCCTACATGGGTTTTCTCCGGGACTCCAGTTTCCTCCCACATCCCAAAAACGTGCAACATTAATTGGACACTCTAAACTGCCCCTAGGTGTGATTGTGAGTGTGGCTGTTTGTTTCTATGTGCCCTCCGATTGGCTGGCCACCAGTTCAGGGTGTACCCCGCCTCCTGCCCGTTGACATCTGGGATAGGCTCCAGCACTCCCCGCGACCCTCATGAGGATAAGCGGCAAAGAGAATGGATGGATGGATATTGAGGCCATAGACACACACCAAACGTGCCCTGCACCAAATCTGATCAAAACCCTCACCAGAACTCTTTTTAAAACAGCTTTTCATGTTTAAATTCTACTTCTGTTTTTGTAGATTTTTTTTATCATTTTTTTTCTATATCTGCTTTTCCCCTGTACTTTTAAACATCTTTGAGTGACCAGCAAAGCACGTCAAATATTTATATATCATCCCTATTATTATTACAGTACAGCCTCAGTTCTCAAACGTCCTTGTTTTTGAACAAACCGGTTTTCGAATGAAAATTTCGAGATTGGATGCTGCTTTCTTGGACTGTGTTGTTGTGCACTACTTTATTTTATATTTAAACCCATCAAACATCATGTCCTCGTCCTGGGGTCCTGCATTTGGGTCCACCCCCGCACACAAAATCGGTACTCAATCGCCCCCAACAAAACCTGGAAATAACAGAACGCGCACGGCCAGACCAGCTGACCCACGACGCGCTCTGTTGTGAATTCCCTCCGAGCGAAAAAATAACCCTGAAAAAACAGAACGTGTTTATTCAGTGTTCGAACAAAATGGTTTTCGAACCGGCTTCTAGAACCGATTGTGGTCAAGAACCGAGGCTCTACTTGTATTCCAGTTATTATAGGTATTATACAAAATGTAGTGAATTTCCTAGTGGTCACATTTTGTGAATAGTCTTCAGAAAATCTGGAGTTCGGCTTCCTGCTTTTGAAACAAAAAGTAGGTTTCTTGTTCCTCGACGCGGCCTGGGTCGTTTGTCAAACTGCCAAGCGAACCCGGGAGCGCCACAGGTGGCGCGGCACTAAAACACCACGCCGGTGCATTGATGCAGCACGCAAAGACTTGGTTATGTCAATGCCATATTTATCACCTCTGATCAAGAAGAAATTAGTGCAAGAATAAGGTCGTAGATCACCGTGTGTTAGATTAAGTGTCAGTGGTGGAGAAAATCAATGAAGCCTGTGTTGTGTTAAGCGTGTCTTGTGAAAAGTGCACTTGAAATGTGCTCGGGCCTCAGGGGGGCGAGGCAACGCTCAAGATGACCACCTCTGACACCCATTTTGGTGACTGAACAGTGATGTGATGTGATGGTGGGGATTCGGGATCTTGGAAATGTAGATGTTGATCAGTTTGGCCTATGTCTGTGTTGTCTGCCAGTCTGCAAGGTTTTTTTTTCTCAAAATAATGCGCTCATGAAGTGACGACGGGAACCCACTGGGCAACTTGGCTTGGTTCTATTCAGCACTCGACAATTCATTTTTAATTTTCACCTGTCAGTCACAATTTTCCACTCATCTCCTTAACTCGTCACTGCCACAAGGGTAGTCGTTTTAGAGCGTTTTGACTGATATTTCAAGAACCAAAGAATACTATGTTCCGTTACAATATAAGCACCTAGTCTGCCAAACGAGTAGACTCTGTTCTTGTCACGAACCTCTGGTATGGGGGCAGACAAAATGCAGGACTTCGAGGCAGAAGCAAAATGTTCAATGTGGTTTATTCCGGAAACTAGGTCATACATGGTGTAGCAGTCCTACAACGCAGGGCACAGAAACGCTAGGCTAGGTGGGATCCAAAAGACATACAGTAAGCTCCAATGACTCTGGGACAAACTAACAAACTCAACAGGACAGGATCAAACAATAGGACACAGAATCGCTGTGACTCGGGTTACTCTAATTCACGCGTAGAAGCGGAGAGTCCCACAAGCAGTGAATGCAACTCACTAACGCAAGGCAACGAACTGACAAATGCCAGTGACAAATACTCCAACTTAAATGCCTGTCTGTTTACAGGCCGAATGTGAAACAGCTGTTTCAGTTTTTGAATTGTCAACCAGAAAGGTTGACTTTATTTCCCTTTTTCCCGCTTTTTTGACAATTAACAACTGTAAAACAGCAAAACAAGACTGAGAAATCGAGTTTATTTGTACACCTATAGCAGTGGTTCTCAAAGTCAACCTGGGCCCGGACCCCCAGTGAGTCGTTCAACCCCCCAACCTCAACTTTCGCCAATAATGTAGTACTGGACACAGCGATGCCATTCTGGTACAAAGAAACACTCAATTTTAGTGGCTCTTGTGCTCTTACTTTTTATTTTTGGACAATAAATCAAAACGCGGTTCAACACTGGAAAGGGCAATTCTCACATCATGATTAGCTTCCAGACGATTTCGTTTTTTCGTCTTCACATCTGATAGAATTGAAAACCCCGTCTCACACTTGTACGTAGTAACGAAGGAAACAAGTATTCCACGGCGGATTTGGCGAGTTTTGGGAACAGTTCCAACCCCTCGCACCAAAAGGTGCTGTTTGACTTGTTCTCAAATTGTTGACAGATGGCTTCTGAATGACGTAGTTCAATGAGTTCTTCCTTTCTGTCGAATTTTTTTTGTTCTTTTCTTCAGAAAAATATTTTATTATGACTCTGTCTCGGACATCGTGTCACGGACCCCCTGGGAAGACGTTTTTCACCCCCTGGGGGTCCGTGGACCCCACTTTGGGAACCACTGACCTATAGGCTTGTGAAACCTAAGGATTTCGCAAGCCTATATATGACTAAGATTGATGACGTGATCTAAACTGAAGCCCAGTTGGGCAAGGAAAAACTTAAAACCCCATTTTGGGAAAAACAGAAGAAACCTTCAGAAGTATCACAGTTTGGGGGGAGAGGGGGGAACCCCCCTTTCCAGATAACCAGGCTGCAATTGCTGTCGTGTGGACATTTATCACATTGTATTGTGCTTACTTAAGATCGCTTGAGGGTCCATTTAAAGAGATAAAGCGCCAAAGGTAGATCCTTTCATCACTTTTTTTTTTTTACATGCTGTTTATTATTCACATCATAAACATATGTGTACATAAATTATCTAAAAATAATACCTAAATGCATGTTTGAGGAGAAACAATAAGACGACACACCAGACCTTTTTTTGTTCCGTAGGTAAAGAGCGAAAGACCTCGCTCTCGCAACCTGCGTCTCGGATTTCACTTGGCGTACCAGCTTTGACTTCCGTCACATGGCCAAACAAAGTGGTTGGCAACCTCTGCTTTGCATTGATACAGTGCAGGTCCAATCACGTGTTCCTGGTTTTGAGGTCTACTCCTGCATTATTATTATTTGAGCGACATTGTTTTTTACTCCTGATCGTTCCCGCGGGAAGCATAATTAAGTTTTGATGATCTCCTGTCGAGGTGCAGCAGCTTTGAAGGAATGGCTGCTATGCGTGGTATTTGTCCATCTGAAAGTAGGGACCGGCGATTAATCAATTATATAGGTTTTGTCACCATTTTTTGTTTTTGATTCTTGTTTTTGTGGATTCTATAGTTCATGGTGCAGTGAGCTTCCATGAACAACATGGCTGTAAACTCACTCGCATTCTTAGCTAACAGTGAAATATCGTTGAAAAGCAGACAGCAGGGCTTCAAGTATTTCAGCGAGGGGTATTTCAATGGTATTTACATGCATATCGACGGAGAAACCATTGATATTAGCTCGAGATGTTTCCAGAGTCAGAGGAAGATCGAGAAGCCACATAATATAATACATTATAACCCAAAGACGAATTCGTCATTGACAGTTTCCTATTTTCGTGTTACATGTCACACTTGTGTGCAGAATCTGTATGTGTATATCTGTATAGCCGTTTGTGAACCACCGTATGAAGGAAAAGAAGGCGAGGCTTAATTTACGAGTTGTTTCTCTCGTTTTCTTTGTGTAACGTCACGCGCTCCCCTCAATAATTATTCTTGAATTAGTGCTGAACCTACGCAAGTCCCGACCGAGTACGACAATCACTACTTTAGTGTCCTCAAACATCCTTCCTTCAGTCTTGGTGTCTCGGTGCACGTCGAAGGGTTTTAGGACTGCTAGTCCGGTTTAGCTTCGCTAATTAGCCGCGAACAAAGGGACACGTTTGTGCAGTCAGATCATTGCAAATATCGCTCAACACAGATCAAGTGTGTCAATCATTCACACTTAGCTATGTTATGCAAGCGAAGAACTGCTAATTCATTTATATGAGACATGTATTGAAAATCAAATATAGGCCTTACCTTCGTGCAAACATATCTGTTCCGGTTGATGGATTCGGTTGATCATGCGGTCTTCCACAAAGTTTGATCCATCAAAGACATTTTTCGTACTGGGTCTTCGGTTTTGGAAAGGGTACGAATTGAACTCCACCAACTAGCCTTTCAGGATACCTGTCGTCACTATTATAAAGTCCGTGACTACACCTCTTAACCATATCTATTGTTAAAGAACCCAAATACGCAATAAAACGCCAACAGAAGCTATACTGGACCATCCAGCGTTGTCTGAGAAAACTGCGGGTCCAAACAAGGGGCGTGGTTTATGCAGATCTCTGGCCTCTGATTGGTCAGTGACACGGATTGCGCAATTTCTACGGAGGGGTCAATTGCAAACAAAGGCTACTGTACCAAATATTAACATTGTTTTTTTTTTGCAAGTGTTCAAATACTTATTTGCAGCTGTATCACACAAATAAATCGATAAAAAAAATCATCCATTGTGATTTTTGGATTTTTCTTTTTAGATTGTCTCTCTCACAGTGGACATGCACCTACGATGAAAATTTCAGACCCCTCCATGATTTCTAAGTGGGAAAACTTCCAATATAGTAGGGTGTTCAAATACTTGTTTCCTTCAGTGTACAGGCATATTTTATTTATTCTCTGCAAAGGCATGGCAATAGAGATGATTCTTCTTCTATTGCTGCTACTGTTACTTAATATTACTGCATTTTACTGAGATGTCTCTAGAATATTCGTCTGGAATATAATGGCCGAGGTGGCCGCAGTATTCAGTGTGCCCACCAGGAGAAGTACCATGTTCATTGAATTGAACTAAAATACTTCATTCTTATGTCATCACTGTATGTATTTATGAGGGACCATATCATAGTGTACTGTTTTTCTTATTAAATAACACATTACCACATTTTTCTGTTGAGGTTTTGGGCAGGCTAGATTGGATTAATGGCATTTTCATTCATTTCAATAGTGAAAGATGATTTGGGTGTTTTCAGTTATGAGTGGTCATGGATCATTATTTACTCTTATCTCAAGGCCTTGCTGCACCTCTGTGAGGGTTGAAATTCTGAAAACAAACCTGCTGGAGGAAAACATCGCCTATCAGGACTCATAACGTAGTTCCAGAAAGAAGGACTGAAATGTTTAAAATTAGATTTTTGTGAAAGTCTTTCTTTATTTTTTAAGGCTCTATCTTCCAGACCAGTCTCACGTTGAACGAGTCGATGTGTTTGCTGGGAAAAACACGAGCCCATGTTTTTTTTTTTTTTTTTTTCTTGGGAGTACACTTGTGCTTATTTGGCTTTCGACAGGATACACATCGTTACCTTGAACTCCGATAATTAGACTTCTGGTCATTAGTCTGGGAACAAGCCCACCGCCAGGCTTCGCGATGGATCCCGTGTTTGGTGTCAGTCGTCAGGGAACAAATGACAATCCGATCCAGCTGCTAATTATCTAATGAACACCGACGCCGGGTGATTTGTTGCCATGGTGTTAGCTTGTTAGGTTAAGTGGTGCGAATTGACAGGAGTGGCCCTCCTGTCATACTCTGTCTTTTCCTGCTTGCTTGTGGATCCAATACAAAGGCGCGATGTGGCTCGAAAACAGGGATGTGCTCAAGGGCCTCTTTCGAGGCAAAATATGCCAGTGTTTATTTTAAAAATGAATGAATAAGTCTTGGCGGCACGGTGGCTCAGCTGGAAAGCGTTGGCCTCACAGTTGTGAGGTCCCAGGTTCAATCCCAGACCCGCCTGTGTGGAGTTTGCATGTTCTCGCCGTGCCTTCGTGGGTTTCCTCCGGGCACTCCGGTTTCCTCCCACATCCCAAAAACATGCAACATTAATTGGACACTCTAAATTGCCCCTAGGTGTGATTGTGAATGCAGCTGTTTGTCTCAATGTGGCCTGGGATTGGCTGGCAACCAGTTCAGCGTGTACCCCGCCTCCTGCGACCTTTGTGAGGATAAGCGGCAAATAAAATGGATGGATGAATAACTCTTGCTCATTTATAATTGCATTATTTAACGTATTTATAATTTACAAAGCAGGTATTTAAAAATACTTTAACAGCAAAATTTGGGTCAAATTTATATCCATTATCGATCCATTTTCTAAGACGCTTATTCTCACAAGGGTTGCAGGGGTGCTGGAGCCTATTCCAGCTGTCAACGGGCAGGAGGCAGGGTACACCCTGAACTGCTTGCCAGCCGATCACAGGGAACATTGATCCAAACAGCCGCACACTCAATCAAACCAATTTAGAGTGTTCAGTTAATGTTGCATTTTTGGGGGGATGCGGGTGGAAACCGTAGTGCCTGGTGAAAACCCACGCAGGCATGGGGAGAACATGCAAAGTCCACACAGGCAGATCCGGGATCGAACCCGGGACCTCAGAATTGTGAGGCCAACGCTTTGCCTGCTGAACCATCGTGTCACCCATGTTTTGGGCATGTGGGAGGAAACCGGAGTGCCCAGAGAAAACCCAACGCAAGCACGAGGAGAACATGCAAAATCCCCCCCCCCAAGCTTGTACTGTAGATAAAGATTTATTATTATTATGTTATGTAATATTATTATTACAATACACACCAAATTTTATAACATGTATAGTAGCGGTAAAAAAAAAAAATATCAGCCCAATGTGACTAACCAGATTTAATCCACGTTTTCAGTATATTTCTTATCGCTACATGTCAAATAAATTACCGGTAGGTGCAGTAGATTCTCAGAAAACCAACAGGGCCCTACTGAACACTACTGTAAATGCTCAATGTTCTGGATTAAAGAACAGAGTTGGGATACTTTTGCGTACATGTGATATCAACAGGTTGAAGAACAGAAGCCCATTTTTCACTCACACCTGCCGTGTGCCTCATTTGCCCCACAAATCACCAACCGTCCCCTTTGAATGCGTTTCCCTAATTTGTTTATGTCCAAACGCGCTCAGTCCGGTACTGTACCTTCAGCTCAGTCCGCCGTCTTCTGTCTTTCGCCGTCCCTACTGACCACGCGATAAATCAGCCGTGAGTCGCTCTTACCTTGCAAGTGGACCTAATGAAAGGCCATCTATAAAGTGGCTAAATGGTCCTGACAAAAAGTCTTAATGAGGGAATCAATAATTCAGTGATTGTTCCTCTGCTTATACTAATACATCTCCCTGGTTGGGGCCATTCTTTATTGTATTCACTTCTCCATGTCAGCGTTGTTGTTGTTGTGTGTGTGTGTGTGCGTTGATTTTTTTTTTGTTTGTTTTTTTTTTGTATCCTTCACACTGCAAGATAAATGGTTTGGGCTGTTTGTCTCCCCTCAGAAAAATGAAAACCCTTCCGTGAAATTAGAATTCCTGTTTGAGATGAGTGTGACCCCTGCCTTCAAAACGGAGAGTATTCCGTATTGATCGGAAGCCGGGAATGTCGGAAAGTGGAGTCCCGCAAGGGTCGCTGTTCTGACCTCTGTTATTCAAAACTTACATGTTCCCATTAGTTCACGGGTGGCCTAACTTGTGTTCGGCGAGGCCAAATCATACAGTAGTTATGTTTTCCCTCAAAGGGGTTTTATAAATGTCAAAACCATTTAGATTAATCATCATTTTATATGTATTTCATAAATTGTCTCCCACATCAGGACATTAATTGATGAATGAAATAAAACGATGAAATGAATTACAGTAACTTCTCATGTAGAATGCGTACCCATGTATAATACAAGAGATGTAATAAATAAAACAATGAGTTGGCTAAGTTTAATATGTAGAAATGAATCTCACTTTTATTGTGGGCCAGTAACTTTTGCACGGAAGCATTATCGCAAGAGATTTTAAACAAGCAGGCTTGCTAAAATGTAACTCTCGCCACTTGTGATTGTCAAAGAAAACATTCAGACTTTGGAGTCGACAGTGTTGCACGGCCCCCACAAAGTGAGGAAGAGGCGTCGTTATATTCCGCTTCTCGGATACTTCAAGAGAGTTCAGAGAAGGCTTCTAAAGCTGTTTTCAATGCTGCTTAATAATGCAGAAAATAAAAATTGATTACATAGGCACAGACCAAACGTGTCTATTTATGAAAAACAAATAAATTGATTGGATTTGGAGATAAAAGGTTTATGATCAAGAGTGAAGATACACATTTAAATCGGTAAATTAATAATGGATTGATTATAAAGAATAATGTCTACAAATTAGCATTCATTTATTATGACAGCACACAGCAAAGAATTTATTTCATTAAAAAAAATTTTTCAATTGTCGAATTTTCATGTGCAGTTACCTTTTTTGTGAAGTAATTGTTTATGAACTACATAGACTACAAATAACATAAGCATGAATGAATGATTTCAGTTTGAAATCGTTCCCCATTTTACATCTTACGTGAAATGTGGCCCTGGTGCACAAATTTTTGCCCACCTCTGTGATATCATTAACAGTAAGCGTGCATAGACAGATGGTTAGGTCATTGATCAATAGTCTTAGCAAGGGGGTGGAGCGCCCCCCCCCCAGTCTTCGTTTAACTCCAGGGTCACGGACACGACCCTCCCGCACCCCCTCACTGTTGGGCACCCCGCCATCCGTGAGCTCCCTCTCAACGCTTTCTTAACCGCATTTATTGTCATACCTCAATATGTGACGAATGGACTCCATTATGTATTCAGTGGAGATTAATAACGCGCCGATGACAGAAGTCTTTCGTGTCCAGTGTTAAGGAACTCCCTTTTTCGCAGCAGATACGCCTTTGCAGATGCTGTGGCTTGTCCCGAGATTGATGTCTTGTATGGTCTTTGGTCCCTTTCCACTTCCGCTCTCTCTTTCCTCTCCCAGAACAAAGAACAAGTTGTGGTACTTTGAGTTTGGCACTTCAGAGACGTTCTCGGCCACTTGCAAGAAGCTACATGACTTTCTGGAAGTCGAGGTGAGTCCGGTCCCTGCGTTCATCGCCGTTTGGTTCGTCATGGGGGGGCACCGTCTTCGACCCACCTGCGATAGCTGGAAAATCTACAAAGAGACGATTTAAAGGGGAAGTACGCTCGTTGAAAATAACAATGTATCAGATAGGTCATGTCATTGGTATTGTAACTTTAAAATAAAGATTTTCATCAGATATCATTTAAGGTTGTCTATATTGGCAATTTTGAATGTTCCCGGGCGCTGATATTTTGGCGAGTCACATGACCTACGTCCGCGATGTGACGTGTCATGTGCTCAGCCTGAGGTTGATTTCTCGGATATGTCCTCATCTGATGAATAGAAGTATCGCTTGATCGGGAAGACGGAGGAATACGTCCATACAGATTTGAACCTGTGGCTGTCAATAATGTTGAATATTCGGATATTTCGGACAGGAATAACGCGGAGTTTGACTATTCGGAGGCCTACGCGCGGGAGATAAGTGCGTAAACAAAGGCCGCTGGAACTCCGGCAGATGGCTGCGAGCGAGCGAGCTTTGGCAGCTGGCCGCGAGCGAGCGAGCTCCATCGGACAGCGAGCCGCGAGCGAGTGAGCTCCATCCGACAGCGGGCCGCGAGCTAACGAGCTTTGTCCGGCAGCCGGCCGCGAGCTAGCGAGGGAACGAGCGTTGTCGTGCAGCCGGCTGCAAGCTAGTGAGCGAACGAGCTTTGTCCGGCAGCCGGCCACGGGCTAGCAAGCGAACAAACTTTGTCTGGTGCGTAGGCCTCAGAGTGGTCAGACTCCACATCATTCCTATCTGAAGAACCATCCGATTCAACATGACAACATCAACATTATTGACAGCCACAGGTTGAAATCTGTATGGACGTATTGCTCCGTCTTCCCGATCAACCGATACTTCTATTTCTTCATCAGATGAGGATAATTCCGAGAAATCAGCGGTGACAATAACTGTGTAGGTTGAACACATGACACATCACATTGCGCATGTAGGTCATGTGACTCGCCAAAACGGCAGCGACCTGGAACATTCAAAATTACCGCTATAAAAACAACCTTAAATGATATCTGATGAAAATCTTTATTTTAAAGTTACATTACCAATGACATGACCTATCTGATACATTGTTATTTTCAATGAGTGGACTTTAAAGAAACATTTTCATTATAGTTTTACCCCCGCCACGATTTATGAAACAGCTGACCGGCGTGTTTCCCACAAATAGCTCTTAATTGTGCTACTTTCACTCCTCCAAAAACGTGTAAGTGAAGGGTCTCGGCACTTGAATTCCCACTGGACTCGGTTGCCGCACAAAGGTAATTAGCCCTACGCGACCCTGCCGAGTGTGATATCGAATGATAATGAAGATACAAGTCTCCTTTTTCCCCGCACTCTAAAAAAGTACCTTATTAATTACGACTGAAAAGTATGAAACCAGATAGAGATTTACTTCATTTTTCCACATTAATGGAAAAACAACAAATTCATTTTCCAGGCTACTGTGACAGACTGAGCCTATAATTGCCCATTTTAATTGTATAATAGATGAAATTGGAAATGTAAACCAAACTATGATCGCAAAACAAAAATTGAATCAGGCCGTTACTGTAAATTATGTTTCGCTTGTATCGGTTAGCATATGATCAGTTGTTAACTTCCACCGATGCCAAGACTGAACCCGACTTTTCTTTGCATCAGCTTGAGAGTTTTTGTCACCAGTTTGTCTCCTGCAGAGCTTCACCTGCTTTTTGGACCCCTACGGAAACATTTTCAACACGCTGCTTGTTTTGACTAACCCTCCAAATTGTTATTCAGCAGATACTGTTGTCCTAATTTGGTTCAGCACCAAATCGTGCAACTTATTATGAATATGCCTGTGTTTTCATCAAAAAAGCTGAGCAAACGGTGAGGACTGCAGTCCTAGTGGTCATATTTAGGGAACGACAAGTAAAACATTTGACCAAAGTGGCCTTAAAAAGTCTTCCACCTCTGATATGTCACATGGAAATCAGTTATTGGGGTTTTTGCTAATCTTGGTCTTGCTAATCCTCCCGTCGTATTCTTTCTCCCTTACCGACAGTGTGACGGCGTTACGCTGGACCTGAGCGCCGTCTCTCTGGAGGGCATCGCCATCCTCAACATTCCCAGCATGCACGGCGGCTCCAACCTGTGGGGCGAGAGCAAGAAGAGGCGGGGACACCGCAAGGCGGCCAAGAAGGGCCCGGACAGGAGGATGCCTCTGACCGACCCCAAGGAGCTCGTGTTTGCGGTTCAAGGTGAGAGCAGGACAATGTAAAGGTTCAACGTCAAACTTGGAGCCCCCAAACTTTTCCCAAGTCCATGAATATTTCACGGGTGACAAGGCGAATCACAGGCGCGCGGCTTTTGTTTGCGACACAGAGGTAAAACCGTGTCACTATTTGGAACTGTCACTTGCGTATTAATGGCCCGCGAGGGCGGCGGAGGACAAGCTCAGTTAATAGGAGCGGACTCCCACGACTCCATTTACGTCAAAAGGACACCCGTCACTGGGGAACGTGTGAATGGACGAAAAAGAAAGGCCAGTGCAGCAAACTGATAAAAGACAATGAAGATCAAAAATGTCTGTCCGACTTTTCCTTGATGAACATCGAGGAAGCCAACGGACATTGCCAAAAATGCCACAACTGCTTTGCTGGGTAGAGGAAAACCTGAAGCTAGATGCAGAACCATCGGGAACTAAAACTGGGCACAAACCTGCAAGTAAATTCATTAGCAAGTAATACTTTGATGCCTGATGTCAGAGAAATGGAAAAGAAAACATTGAACCAGGAACCTGATGATCAGAAGCCGGCACAGTAATTCAGAGCCTTCTTGTTTTATGAATCCACAATACGAAAATGTCAACTAAAACTGGACATCTCCACGTTAATTCAGACCCGAGTAGCCCCCCCTTCTCCAAAAAGGCACATTGAATGGTAAACACAAGTGCATTAGCCAGAGGGGGCGTAGTCGAGCACCACACATGGATCAAACCGTTGGCAGGTTATTGTGTGTGTGCGCGCGTGTGCATCTTTGTGCGTGTGTGTGTGTGCGGCTGACCTTTCTGGAGCTGTTAAATCATCCTGCTGGTGACGCCAGGAGACAAGCCCCTCAGGTGGAAGGGAATGGCTGCGGAGTGAATTATTTACAATGGGAGTGAGATTTCCCCCCCCCCCCCCTCAGTGTGGGTGTGTTGTTTGGGGAATGATGCACCGTGACAAGCCCCTTGCGAAGCGTTCATTGGAGGACACCTCGGCACAGAAGTCGTCCTCCCGACATTTCGCTGTAGTTGGAGGTGACGGGCTGGGTGGTGCCTCGACAGCAGGATGAAGGTTAGAGAGCTTCTTTAGGATGACATCAAGTGAGGCCCCCCCACTTTTGATATTACGTTCAATCCAAAAATGTATATCGTCGCTAAACCTCTCTCCATGGCAACCCAGTTAAGTTGGGTGTGAATGAATATGGAGGCGCACCTCTTTCAAGGTTTCATTGAACATCTACAACATTTCTATGGCAACCTGTTTAGGCGACTAGTTAGGTCTGAATTCACTCGTTAATTGCTGTGACCTTTTAGTTTAGTTTACGCTATTTCAGCCAGTTAGGTTTGAACCTGTTGGTTGCTAATAAATTGGAGTTGAAAGTGCCACTGTCGTGAAAGGGATGATTTTTAGAAGGTTATTAATGAAAAAACGGCAGCCGGTATGGACGTCTCCGTTCTTTCACCACAAAACATGATTTTGACGTATATGGCTTTTTGTAACTCCTGCGATGAAAATCCTCTTGAGGGATTTGGGAGGGAAGAACCAGGAAGTGGCGTTGGAGGCAGTAGCGCACTCAAGCGGACTCATTTGTGACTATTAGTTTCACCTGCGGGAAGGTAGCTCGTTGTTGCTTCGTGTTCGCCAAAATGCCGGCTCGTTGCATTGCTGGACATTGCACAAACGCTCGCATGGATTCTCTCTTCATACTTTTTCAAAAGATCTGGTTCGTCGTGAAACATGGATTGCATGGGTGGAAAGGACGAGAGCTACGTGGGTTCCAAATAACAGGTAGGTGTGTGTACAGCTACTAAAAAAAACAAGAGTTGGGGATGGGCTGGGTGTAATCCATTAAGTCAGGGGTGCTAAATGTGTCGATGTGCGCATCGGAAGGCTTCTGTGCAGCAGCCAATGAAAGACGGCTTCCGCAGGCCTTGTGGATCGCCACTGGGCTTGTCGACCGGGGTGACTCGTTGCGGCTGAGCTGCGGTGGCTCATCTCCGTCGTGGAAGTGGATCAGACGGGGAGGCGCTTTGGCCGCGTCGTCGTTGCTCGAGGGCGGCGCTGTTTTCGTCACCGCCGCGCGGAGGTGGATCGGGGCGGGGAGGTGGTTTGGCCATGATCCGCATATCATCTAAATATGGCTCGAAGCAAAAGGGTAATATTGCCCCCGGTAACTTCCCACGGTTGTGAGATGTTCTCTTCTTCGAAAAGAGCTTCTGTGTAAGAAGGGGCGTGTTGGTCTCCCACAGTAGGGGCCAAAGCATGTTTTCAATGGCGAATGTCTGGGGTGATGTCACGGACAGGAGATGCAGCCAATATGCTGACCACTTGGATGTTGTCAAATGACACTTACGCAAACTTTGCGCATGGATGACGCGCATATTATTATATCATATTTATTTTTTCGTATAGACGAAGTGAATAATCTGACATGTATTTTTCATTTCAATTTCTATTCTAGAATGTTTATAGGGAAGACACTTGACCTTTAAGTTGGAGTTTTTGTCACGGGCATTTGCCAGTTTGTCGTTGCAATGAGTTAGTGAGCTGCAATCTCCACCACTGAAAATAGTGTAGTGTTGAGCTATCCTCGTCCCAGCATTTCTGTGCCACCACAGTTTAGTCCTGTCCTAGGTACCTCTGCCTTCTCGGATTGCACCGTGTACGACCACAGCTTTGAATAAAACTACGCCTAACATCATGCCCTCGTCTCGGAGTCCTGCATTTGGGTCCAGCCCTGCACCGGGAGTTTGTGACACAATCTTCAGATAATTCTCTCATAATCCACACAGTATTTCTATGGTGGGAAAGCAATACTTTTCTGAATTAACCTGCTGGTTTCTGATTTGTTTCTCTTCAGAATGATCCCACGCCAAACCTGAACACCCCCCTCACAATGTTTCATTTGCATTTCCGCAGCAGCCTGTTTAAGCGGCAATTTATGATATCAATGGTTATTAGATCTCTGTAGCCTGAGGCAAAAAAAGCATCACCGCCCGCGGTGACACCGTGCACATCACGCGCGTGAAAGCGTTTGCACTCGGGTGAGAAAACGGGGGGAAGGGTGAAGGGCCGATGTCATCCGTGTATGTACACACGGTGTGACCCTGAAAAGCAGCTCACTCACAGCCCCAGATAGAGAGCGACGCCTGTCCATCACCATGGTGACGGGCGCGACAACAACAACAGCAGCCACGGGAAAGCGGACACGACAGGTTTGGAGGAGCCAGCTCACACCCTCGCACGCATCCCCCCCCCCCCAAAAAAAAAAAAAAAAGAAAAAGAAGAAGAAGAAAGCTTCTGGGTTTCAATTAATGTGAACGCGCTCCCGCCCGGGAAGGCAGCAGCTCTCTAATACGGGGAGGGAAGCGTCGGAGGCTGAAGCAGATGGGGCCCCGCGTGACACCCCAGCCTCCAACAGGGCCAAAATCAATACACATCAGTGCAAATTAATAATGATATGATCACAAGATTGCCTGGCATTGCCGGTGCAATCTAATTAATTGACGCTCTGCTGTTCTTAACTCGACGTTTACGTGTCTCAGATGTCGATGTCGACAAGTGAGGAGCGCGACGACTTTTGTTCTTGTTCAGATGACTTTCTTCGCCGCGAGCCGTTTGCGGCATTGCGTATTTCTATGGCAACCGTTTTGGACAGCAAGCGGTTGGGTCTGAATTAACTGGATGCTTTCTGTGACGTTTGAATTCATATTTCGCAAGTTTTATATTACAATTCAATGCTTGTCGCTTGCAGCTTGACGAGCACGTCATATTTTTCTTTTTTTTTCTTTTTTCTCTTGACTCTCGGTTATGTGGGTTTCAGACCTGTCCGATCAGCTGTTAGAGGTGGTCGGGCTGGAGGGCGCCATGGAGATGGGTCAGATCTACACGGGCCTGAAAAGCGCCGGAAGACGCTTGGCTCAGTGCTCCTCCGTCACCATCAGGTAAGGGCTGCTGGTTTCCATTTTTATTGTACTCGTCCTAAAAAGGTTTTGGAGAACATGGACACTAAATTCACCAAAATATGTCTCCATTTCCACCATTTCAGTCTCTTTAAGACATTTCAATTCTGTTTTGCAGAACCAGTAAATCACTTCCCATGCAGATTGATGGCGAACCTTGGATGCAGACCCCCTGCACTGTAAGTGTTCATGTATTTATGTATGTATTTTCATCCATGGCGTTGGATGATTTTCACACTGTGACTCAAACAGTGAATAATGCTGACCAGTCGGAGGTTTTCTTTCTTAAGGAAAGAATTTTACCAAGTCAAACCCAAGACTAAAAGTGGGTGCAGTGACGGCTCATATCTTAAAAACCTCTAAAGTCGGGTCACTCGTAAGTCAAGGTACCGCCGTACTTGGTTTCTTTTGGCGTCCTTGGAATAACCAGGCATATCCCGTCATTTCCGGCCTATAAGCCGCAACTTTTTACACACGCTTTCAACCCTGCGGCTTATGCGGTGATGCAGCTAATTTGTGCATTTTTTCTAACGGCCGCAAGGGGGGGGCACTCGAGGGGAAAAGGTAAGAATGAGACCAAATAAATGTGCCGAGGAAGTGACTTTGATGGGTCCGGCCCTGTTAGCACTGCGCTACCGTGTTACTGCTGTGTCTCATTAATTATTACCAGCATGTTTTTTTTTTGTTTGTTTTTAAACTGGCACTGTTAGCGCGGTGCTACCTTTAGTGCGGCGTTAGCGTTAAACTTTCTGTGTACCGTCTTTATTTGTAAATATCTCGTGTTTCAATGTCAGTTTCAATGTGGGCACTTGTGGCTTTGACACGGCGCTAGCTTTAGTGTTAGCGCGGCGGTAGCATTAGCGTTGGGGAAGCATTAGCGCAGCGGTAGCGTTAGCATTAAACTTTGTGTACCATCTTGATTTGTAAATATCTCGTGTTTCAATGTCAGTTTCAATTTGGCCACTTGGGGCTTTTACACGGCAGCGGCCTATGTATGGACCAATCGGTATTTCCTTTGCAAATGTACTGGGAGAGGCTTATAACCACGTCTGCTCTCTAGGCCGGGAATTACGGTAAGTGACCTGTCCTCCCTCTAGAACCTTTACTTTCATGTTCACTTTAAAGGTAGTTGGACTCGTGAAAAGTAAATTCAGCTGAATTCGATTTGGATCATGGCTGATTTGCGCCACGCATGTAGTGAAAGCGAAAGAATAATTAACCTCCATTAGTGCAATCACACGTGAAAAGAGCGTAACATCTCGCAACCTGCTCATCAAAGCGAAAGAGAAACATGTCAGACGTCGCTCAGAAATGCAAATCCTCCGACAGACACTCGTCAATATGTTTATTCATGCAGCAGCATTTGCATACTTGTTGTTAATAATTAGCGGGCTAACATCCCATCTGGACTGTGAAGTTTTCTGACGGCGTCGAACAACACACGCCACGCGAAAGAAGAAGAAGCCGGTGTGGAAATCGTCACGGCGCGCTGAAGAGCCCTCGCGGGCCGCTCCTTTGGTCACGCCACGCCTCGTTGGCCTGCGGATTGGCGCCACGTATGGAAATTCGCGCCGCGCTTTTTAACGTGAGGGGGCCGTTGTAATTAAAGACAAAAACAAGCTCAAAGGAGGCGAGATGTTTCATTGTGGAAAAAAAAAAAGCATCTTGCCGACTGGGAAAACACTGGAGACAGATGTGATGAAAATTAAAATAAAATTCATCATGTGCATTTGCAAGAAAAGTATGCGGATCCTTCAGAATCACCTGGATTTTTCTATTCTATTCGAATGTGATCTGATTTTCAACAGCGTCGTCTCTTGTCTTCTAAATTTGACACGCCACATAGAAGAGTGTTATTAAAATCCTGGCACATTAAAATGATGAAAAAAAATACTAAATATAAAGATAAGGCTTTAAAAATCTTGAAAAATTACTACATTGGCTTCGATCTCACAGTGACGAAAATAAGTATTTGAACATCCTGCTATAGTGCAAAAGCAGGGACATCGTGGGGGATTTTCTATACCAGAGCAACGAGGCGCTCTAAAATAAAATGTTCACAGCAGTTTGGAGGACTGTGCCACACATTGGCTGTCGTATCCACTTAAATTAATGCGGCTAATTTGTGCATTTTTTTCTCACGGGCGCAAGGGGGCTCTCGAGTGGAAAAGGTAAGAGTAAGACCGGTGGAATATATGTGCCCAGGAAGTGACTTTTACCATCTCTTTTAGTGCTGTGCTAGCGTGTTACTGCCGCCCCTCAATGATTTTTACCGGTAAGTTTTATTTTAACCGGCCCTGTTAGCGCTAGCTTTAGGATTAGCGTTAGGGCTAGCGTTAGGGCTACCATTAGTGCTGCACTAGCGCTAAACTCTTTCTGTGTACTGTCTTTCTTTGTAAATATCTCGCGTTTCAATGTGGACACTTGCGGCTTTTACACAACGGCGGCATACATATGTACCAAATGGTGTTTCCTTTACAAATGTACTCGATGAGGCTTGTAACTAGCTGCGCTCCGTAGGCCGTGAATTGCGGTAATTGTTCTTCTGCCTTTTCTCTGCGTGACATTCATGCGCATACTCACGACAGACAACAAGGCGCTCTAACGGTGACAATCCAAAGGGAACACAACGCAAAACTGCATGCTGCAATGTTCTTGTACAGTGGGGGAGGTTCATGAACGGTGATGTCGCGGCTCTCCGGACTAAAGATTTGGGATTTTATATTCAAACTCCCTAAATCTCTGTGGTGTACCAATTCTTCTGGCCAGATCGAGATCGTCCACAAGAACCAGGCTCCCATGCTGATGGGTCCTCAGCCGAGTCGCAGCTTCTTCTCCTCGCTGGTGAGGAGAAGGCGGGCCGAGAGCAAAGACTGAGCCCTCCCGAGGCGACACAGGTCCTCAAAAGTCCTGGCCAGAACCGCTGAAAGTCATCGCGCAGGCTGATCCCCCGACTCTTTTGGACGCGTTTGGAGATGCGAGGGGGCTTGCGTGTTTGCCTGCTTGTTTGCCCAGAGTGCCGTAGCAAAGTGTGGGATCTGCCAGGTGGGTCTCGGAGCGCAGTTTAGATCCAAAAGGGTTTTTTTTTTGTTGTTTTTTTTTTTTTGCTGTCGTGCCGTAGCAGAGGAATGTGCTTTGTCATGATGCGTCTGCACATTTGGTACTCTGACTTGACCAGTGCCACAAATTAGCGTTTTGTTCAATTTTTATTTATTTTGATCTTTTTTACTTTTTGTTTGTGTTGTGCTCCAAAATTTCAGTTACCATCAGAGTATTTAAATATGAAATCAAACTTTAGCCTGTGGCCTGTTTTTTCAATGTTGTTTTGTAATTGAAATGAAAGCGAGCACTTTTATTTATTTCCGACGTTCTTATTTCCCTGTTTTGAAGCGCCGCTGATGTGATTTTCCTCCGCATTCGGCGGTCACCTCACACGCGTTGCCTTTTCTTGTCCGCGGCTCGCTCCCGCCAGTCGTTTATTGATCGTCCCGAAGAAAATCGACGCGCATGCCACTTCTTTTGCAAGAACGGACGGCTCAGTGTGAATCCGGTGCTCGTGTTTGATTTAAGCGGAAAAGGGAGCCCGAATGACTTTGCCATGTAGGTGCGCCGTTAAGGTAACATGCCTTGATTTGATTTTTGTACAGTTCATTTGCGTAAAAATACAAAAAGACGAAATGACTATTGACTGAAGGTACGAAGACACTCGGTACTTTCGTTTACATTGAGTACAGTCAGGGTACCAATTTCTTTTTCTGTTATATTTAAAACGTACAAAAAAAACAGCAGGAATTTGCCAACATAAAAAATTCAGATTAAATATAATAAATAAATATCGTACACAGCGATGCAAGCACAACGTTATCATATAGAGTAGCCATTTTATTTTCTTTTGAGGAAAGTGCAGCATCGGTGATTTGTTTTTTTAGGAAATCAAGTGAAATTCTGTAAACAATACAACAAATGTATTTATTAATTTAGAGTAGCCAAAATCCTTTCTTTTTCTCAAAATGCCACAATATTTTTCTGAAAATATCGATTCAAATAATATAATTATTCACATTTAACTGTTGACAAATGTTCTTTTTAGGAAAGTGCAACACCAATCATTTGTCTCCTTTTAAGTAAAAGAGTAAAATAATGCATTAAAAAAATGGATGTACAGACAATAAAACTTATTTATTTATTTATAAATGTTGAATCATTGTATTTTTAGAAAAATGCCACAGTTTTCCTTTTGGAGGAGACAAACATTGCAGACAAGTATTACAGTCACAGTTATTAACCAAATCCCGTACATTTGCACAAAATTATGTATCATACACGCGTATGATTTAACAATCTACTGCATTTCCACAATCGGTGCTCTTCCCTCAATTGGACACCACGTACAGTAGTACAGCATTAAAAATGGTTCGACAGATGAGATTACGCCGCAATGTTTATAGTCCTGAAGAACTTGCAATTTTCCAAATGTATGTTTACGTTGTTCAGTATTGTTGACAAAAATATCCTTTAGTCAAGGCCTCCCACGTAAAAAGAAGACACCTGCAGTTGAGAATATTAAACACCAGAAATGAGTTATTATCTTGCGTGATATGGCCGCATCAAAATTTGTCCGCATAGCGAGCAGCATGACGTGCGCCTCATAATTGTCGTCTTTGCGCCCCTGCATGGTTTTTGCGCTTGTTGGAAGTAGGAACAAGTCTTTGCTTTGTATTTTGGATTCCTTTTTTTTCTTCTTCACTCTGGAAAATGTGGCCGCGTGTTGTTTTGCCTCAGATGTGGAGGGGAGGGAAAAAATGCCTGTTGATGTCAACTAAGATGATGAGGATAGTAATTAAAACAAAAACCAAAACCCTCGTTTGACGTGATTTTTGCTCGTTTGCTCATGGAAACGTCTACCCGGCCACCGTGAGCTTTCCGCGCTGCCGTCGGGCGAGACGCAGGTTACGCACTCGCCACCCTGGAGCGGCTGCCGGCCAATCGTAGGGCACACGTACACGAGCATGCTGACATGAAAACTCCAGCTGGGATCCAAACTCAGAGCCTCTCCACTGTGGGCCGGACACGCGAACCACTAGGGCAGCGTGTTACCCGTTGAAATGGCTTCCCAAGAAAAATGCAGTTCAACTGAGGCCAATGGAAAAAAAATAATTAGAGGTTATTGGTGGTGTTGTTTCCCGTATTTCCTTGCCAAGCCATCATTTTACAGTTAATTGATTTCTTTTTTTTTTTAAAGTTCAGCCTTTGCTTTTGTGAATGATCAATTCCACAAAGTCTCACTAAAACCAAATCATACAAAAACCAAAGCATTATTTTCCATATGAATGAATGAAAATCCCATGAATCAGTTCCAGACACATAGGATATTAACAAAAAAAAAAAAAAATTGGAGGGAATATCTATAATAAGGTACAGAAACCACTGTTGAATCAGATAGATAATTGAACATTAAATATCATTTACACCTTTATAAAAGACTTTACTGTGGTAAATACTGGACAAGTTATTGTTTGGAAGGGTGATCCGCCATTTTTGTACTTTGCTATGAGTTTTTTTTTTCTGTAATTCTGTGGTGTTTCCTGTCTTCGTCAAACCATCTTGAAAGTTACAGAAAAACCCTTTTACAGACAACTCAAGTCCTTCCTTTAGACTTCCAATACATCTTTTTGTACGCAATCGTCTTTCTTGTCTTTCACAAAAGTGGCATTTTCTTTGGCTCCACGGTGACTTACTGAACAGTCACTCAATGAAGAAGCACAAATTGTTTTGAAATGCTTGAGATGAAGGCGCTGACTGACGATCAGCGCCACTCACTTGTGATGAAGTGCTGCGTCGTGAAAAACTGGAACGCCTCAGTTGGTTTTGACAAAATCTGAAGAAAATCTGCACGGGAATCACGTAAACGGCACACGGCCGGGAAATGTCTGCGAGAAGTAATTTGCTAAAAGGTGGAACTTTGGTTGCCTGTCGTCAAATATCTTACAACCAGCTCTCAGTCCTCTGCAATACTTTTTCCCTCCGCTCCGGCTGTTGACCGTCTCAGTGTCAGCTGACGTTTCAGCGAGTTCGGCGACCCTTCGCGTCGCATCCGCGTCACCCGCCCTCCCCCCCGCTAACGCAAGGCCGCCTGAATCCAAGACGGCAGCACGGGACCACTTCCGAAGCGTCCGCCTTTCAAGTCGAGTGTTAGACGTAAAAGATGGCATCCGGCCTTCGGTCGTGCGAGCGCTGGAACACGCTTGCGAAGTTGGCTGAAGTGATGTCAGCAACCTTTTTTTTTTTCGAATGCTGTACAATCGTGTAGGTAATTCTGACGTTGGCACCTTGCGGTACGGTTAGGACATTAGGAAAAAGGAAAAGTCCACTGTAGGTGCTGTGTTTAAGAAAACTGGGACATCAGAATATTCTAGGACAAAGTCAGTCAACATAATCTGCATGGTAAACCCAATAAGATGGTGTGGAAGGAAATAACTGCATCTTGTGCAATGACTCGCGTTATAAATGATCTTTACACTTGCCACAGCTGAACTTGAAAAAAAAAAAAGAATTAAAGGAGAGATAATTTCACGAACAAATTATTTACAAACAAATTTTTCAGACAAATGTTGCTTAGGTTCATGAACTGTGCTTCCTACCTGCATGCAAAACATTCCCACATGCCTTCTCGCTCATAATTGGCTCCCTGTGCCAAACTTGTGTTTTTTTTTAAGATACGAGACGTTCTGCCGATTATTATTTTATTTTTTTCCGGGCCTTGATTTGCAAGCGAAAAAATTTGCAAATTGTGGCTGTCTCCATGTGCAGTTTATCCATGTGTTAATATTTTTTCAACACCTATGGTACGGGGCAAACCCAAATGCAGGACTTCGAGGCAGAGGCATAATGTTCAATGTAGTTTATTCCGGAAACTGGGTCATGCAGCATGTAGCAGTCCGACAAGGCAGAGGCACAGAAACGCTAGGATAGGCGGGATCCAAAACACATGCGGCAAGGTCCGATGTCTATGGGTCAAAGTGGAGAGTCCCATAGGCAGTGAATGCAACTCACTAACGCAAGGCAACGAACTGGCAAATGCCAGTCACAAAAACTCCAACTTAAATGCCCGTCTAATTACAGTCCCAATGTGACACAGCTGTGTGCGGTGACGGGTGACACCGCCCAGAGCAGTGGCTTGGCCACGCCCCTCTTGGCCGTGGCCAAGTCTTGCTCATGACAACACAGGTACCCAACGTGTGCAAATATGAGGGAACAGCACCATCCATCTATCCATTTTCTTTGCCGCTTATCCTCACGATGATCGCGGGGAGTGCTGGAGCCTATCCCAGCTAACAGGCAGGTGGCGGGGTACACCCTGAACTGGTGCCAGCCAATTACAGGGCACATAGAGAGCCGGACTCACAACTCAGAACAACAACAACAGAATAGCACAATGTCCGTTACATTAAAGTTTTTAAAAAATGAAATAAAAATAAAAATCTTTTTTTTTTCCTCTTCTTCTTTTCCTTTCGGCTTGTCCCAATTAGGGGTCGCCACAGCGTGTTATCTTTTTTCCATCTAAGCCTAGCTCGTGCATCTTCCTCTCCAACACCCACAGTCTTCCCCATCTGTCAGCCTATCCATTACTACCGCAAACAGGAAGGGGCTCAGAGCGGATCCCTGATGCAGTCCCACCTCCACCTTTAAATTCTTAATTTCTTTATACTCTATGTAATTGTGTCATTTCTGTATGTTTCTACTGTAAAAAGCACAATACCAAAACCTAAAGACACAAAAATGAGGAAGGGTAGGGGACAACAAAATAGTTTTATGGGGTCTTCAAAGTTGAGTTTCAGCTAATAACGTCCTTCAAAGGTCTCCACAACGGAGAAACTCCCCCAGCATAAAACCCGAAGAGGAGGAGTTGCGTTTGCTGCCGATGGCGGGAGGGGGAGGGGGGAGGGCAGGGTCTACTCCACCGCAGGAGGTCGCTCGGAGGCGACACCAGGCGGCCAAAAGAGCTGCGGCGGTGCGCTAGTAGCCAGCCCGGCGTCCGTGCGCTCTCAAAGCGCTCTCCGCTGCGTCACACCCCCCTGGGAAAAACCGTAAGTACTTTCGTCGCTTTCCAACTCCCGATTTTTCAAGTGTGTTGTGTTTTTGTAGATTTGGCTGTGTGAGGAGCATCGAGGACGTGTGAGCTGATCTATCAGCTCTGATGCCAACACCGGTATTTGTTGGCATTTTACAGAGGTGGCAAAAGTACTCACACTGTCTACTAAAGTACAGGTACATGTACTGTACATGAGTTTTGAAAAAACAAAACAAAACTGATGTTTGGATTCAATTCCTGCACTTCAATGTGGAGTTTTCCTTGGGCTTCGGGAGCTTTGCTACAACAATGGCGGAATAACTTCTTCTTCTTCTTCTTTTCCTTTCGGCTTGTCCCGTTAGGGGTCGCCGCTCTCCTCTCTAGTTACTAGCAAAGGTTACAATTAGCAACATTTCTGCTTCAACTTCGAAACGACAACATTTTGCATTATAATCACTGTGTTGTGAATAAATCATACCACCGGCCTAGCAGTCGTGGTTATCATCCGAAGTAAAATTGTACAAAATAAAATCCATTTGTATCCATCCATCCATTTTCTTTGCCGCTTATCCTCACAAGGGTTGCGGGGAGTGTTGGAGCCTATATTTGTAGATTTTATTTAAATTACAAACTGTAAATAGAAATATTTAGTCTAGGTTGTATACAATACCTATTTTGATAGGTATTATTATTATTATCATTATTATTATATATTGATGAGCACAACGATTTCAAATAAAACCAAGGTATATGTAGTAGTGATTACACCTTTTTTTCCCTATAGCTAATATGAGCTAACACAAAAAATGCTAAATTAACTAATCAAAATAAATGCAGCAATCAAAATCTTAATTGTAGTTGACTTGATTTACTACTTAAGTACTTTAGTTATTATTTTTTTGAATTTGGTACGAATAATTGTTTTCCATAGCAGAAAGTAGAGTAGAAAAATAGAGATTTGTCTGAAAAATAAATACCACAGTTGTCGAAGCATAGCGGACAGAAACATCTACTGGAGTCGAGTAACCAAGTATTTGTGTTTAATTTCTTCTCAGCCTTGTTACTTTGTGTTTATTTCTATTTTGGGGGCAGTCGAATCTGGGCAGGACCATGATGGAAGCGTCCCAAGACCAGCAGGTCCCTCGCAGTCTCTCGAAAGTGAGTCAACATTTTTTTGCGCGTATAATAATTGGCATTAGAAATTTTGCGTGGGTGAGCGGCAGACTGTTTACATTTCGGCTAGTTAAGAGAGTTCATTGGCCAACACGATTGATTTGTGTGTGTGTGTGCGCAGAAGAAAGTGGAAAAGAGGAGAATTTGTGAGAGGTCATCAAACGACAGAAGGAGAAAGTTGATGAAGTCCAACCTGGCGACGGACGCCGAAGGTAATTTCACGGCCGCTAAACATTTTAGCTGCAATCCAATTGTTCGGGTTTTTTTTTTTCTCGCGCATCTCCATTGCAGCGGCCTTTATTTTGAAAAAGCTTTTGTTTTGTTTTTTTTATGCACAGTCAAGGTCCAAAGTGTTCTCGCCGTATATGTCACGGATCCAAATAGGCGCTCCAATGTAAACTCAGTCCAAGTACATGATAAATGGGTCTTTTTCTTTTTTTTAAGGGGATACAGTAATCCCTCACTACTTTGCAGATCACCTATCGCGGATTCGGTGCATCGCGGGTTACTGATTACTCCCCCAGCCCAGAAAAAAGCTGGATCGCTATGTACTAATGCGCCATCCCCAGCAAGACGACAACGACATATAAAGCGAGAAAAAAAAAAAAAAAAAAACGCCATTTACCCTTACTTCGCGGTTTTTCACTTTTCACGCGTGGGTCTGGTTCCAATTTACAGTGAAAAATGAGGGATTACTGTATTTCTCTATGAACTCTGGTCAAATGTCCACAATCAAAATTAATTTTAAGGTCAAATATTTGTTAGTTTTACAAAAAGGAAAACAATGTTAGATCTTTCAATCCGTCTATCCATCCAAGTTTTTACAAATAGTCACGTAGACTAGGTTCAAACAAGCGTAGGTCTTCAGAAAAGAACTCTAAGCTTTATTATTATTATTATTATTATTTTTTAAGAAATTCAATCTAAGGTGTCAAAGCTAGACATTTTCCAGCTCTACTTTAGTTTAAAAAAAAAAAAAAAAAAACAGCCCCCCTGAAAATAGTTATTCAATTTGTTTGTTTTTCCGGACATTTGGTCCATCTGAATTTCTTGAAACTGAGGTTTATGAAAAGTAACAAAACAAATTCACAAAATATATACTGTACAGGTCTTTTTGAAAAGTGCTCAATGAGCTTTAGTAATCTAACCGCATGGAAAATGTCCACTTTGAGCAACCAGCGGCCATGATAAAAAAAATTGTAGAGGTAATTTTACAAAAAGTAATGATCCAAAAGTGCACCTTTACTTGAGACTAAGTTGTACGACAAGCAACGTCGACGAGCTGCAAATATATACAGGTCATGTCAAAAATGGCATATATTTCTACGAGCTTTAACCTCAGTTGCCGTTTTAGGCAAATCAAATATTCAAAAGAAAACGAAATCCATAACTTTCTTGTCTGTTGCTTCCGGCATGTGAGCGGAAAGAACCAAAGTTCTCAACGCATTTTCAAAATGAAAACACTTGCAAGGAGCAAGCAGTCGCTAACACCTGAGTATCCGACCGATGTCGCGAACTACGTTTCGCACCCTTAAAATTAAGGGCACTTGTCTGAAATAGTGCCTCTGGTTTTCTGTTTTTTGGCGCAGTTATCCAGAGCTTGTCCAGGACCTGAATGGACTGCAGGAGGCCTGGTTCGCAAAAGGTGAGTGTCACGGCAGAAGGGGGTGATGGGTAATTCTATTATAAATGTGGACTTTTCAAATTTGACAAGAAATTGCAGTTGTTTGTGGGCAAATCAGCACAATATGGATTATTTACAACTCTATAAAAATGTACACGTTCAATTCATTCCGACACCACTCTTGGGTCTTAAAATGCTTCTACCTCAAATCATCTTCCCCTATTGAAATGAATGGAAATGCAATTTATCCATTCCCCCCACCCCCATAATTTTTTTTTAAAAAAACTTTCATTATTTTTGTTTTTGAAACAAGAAATTGGACTCAACAACGCTATATTGTGTAAAACCACAATAATGGCATTTGCCCTACAAAACACAACTGTACCTAATATAGTGTCCTTACTTCTTCTTCTGTGGTGTGTGCTTGTAGTTGTCAAACCGGCATAACCGGGAATTAGCATCTGATATTGTCCCTCCACCGCAAGGAAACCAATTTTCAATTGATTTGATTGAATTGATTTGTTTGAAGTTTGCTGGTAGCATCTAGCGGTTGGAGCTTGAAGCACATTTGTATCTCAAATTCTTGCTCTTATCTCAAGACAATAACCCAATCATTTATCTGTCCTTTAAATTCCCACAAACGTACCTTTTCTTTTTTAAAAAAAACACTTTCGCTTCCAATTGTTTGAGTGTGAAACTCACCATAATCGCTGCTAATCAAGATTAAACATGGACGGGGGTGGGGTGTTGAAATATACAAGGGTCTTCAATATTTTTTTGCTCTCATGAAAAATTATTGCCAGGGATTCCGAACCTACATTGAGCAACATTGAACATGTACAGCCGGGCGGGGGGGTGTTGCGGTTCCACACCCGACGTGGCGGTCCAATTACGAAGAGGCACCTGCATACATTAGCGGGGGTCTTGCGGTGGGGCGGGCGGGGGTCTCGCGGTTGAGCGAGGAGCTTCTAGCAGTGGGAGTGTCATCGCAAATTAGCTGCGCGGCGCTCACCGTCAGCTCGGCTTTTTGGCGGGAGCAACTGCGCCGCCTCCCTCTCTCTCTTTCTCTCTCTCTCTCTCTCTCTCTCTCTCTCTCTCTTCCTCTTCTCCATCATCTCCAGCTGCACCATCACCTTGTCTGCTTCAATTCCTCCTCCCGCTCCTCCTCGCCTGCACAAAAAAAAGAAGAATGGATCTACCCGCTTTTTCCTCACACGTTGAAACAGAAAGAGACTTTAAAAAAAATTTTTTTTTTTTGGTCTCGCTTTGTGGTGTTAAAAGTTTTCTCCGGCGTACTTTTTTTTTCGTGTGTGTTTTGAAATGCTTTTCCTCCCATGGCAAGACTGGCTCACTGCGCTGTGAGTGAGACGGGATGCTTCAGGATTTAAGCGCCAGCGTCCTCTTTCCGCCGTGTCTGCAGCATCCAACTTTTGGTTAGTGGAACTCTTCTCGACTTTTGTTTAAGGCTCAACTGAAGCTTTTCACTTGTTTCGTCTTGTTGAAATGAAATTTCAGACTGCGTTTGAATTGCTCTTGATACATTTGATACTTTATTCTGAGACATTTTAAAGCTTGTTTTCTCAACAAAAAGGTTAGTTGAAAATTAATGTAAATTTATGAACGCATGTAAGTCATTTTAAAACTCAAAAGATATAGGGCACCCTTACGAAGTTAACATTTTACAACAAAACGTATTGATTGACGTGTGAAAAAGATTTTTTTTTTTAATTCCTCATTTATAGCATCGTGCTCAAATCAAATTTTGTCAATGACTGTATCAGAAGATTTTTTTTTCTTGACTGCCATGAAATTAGATGAAATGTTCCCTGTATTAGGTCAATTATGCTCACCCAATTTTTTTCTATTTTCCAAATGCCAAAATATTGAAAGAAGGGTTTTTTAGACAAAAATCTATGAAAGTACAGTCGACAGTCTAAAGTACATACAGTACATATACACATATACATATACACATATATATGTACTGTACTGTGATGATAGATAGATAGATAGATAGATAGATAGATAGATAGATAGATAGATAGATAGATAGATAGATAGATAGATAGATAGATAGATAGATAGATAGATAGATAATGTATTATTTATACGGTATACATACATTTTTAAGTACATTGTTGCATGCAAAAAATGATAATACAACAACGACAATATTATGCTGTCTAAAATTTGTTCCCACAAATGACTGCAATCTTATATGAACATTGATTTAAAAGAAGTCCACAATAATGGTATAGTTATTTTGAAGTGTGGACACAAATTTAAGCAAAAACAATATCACTTGTGGAAATTTAAAGGTTGTTTTTTTATGGACGTGGAAATAATTTATAAATATATTTTTGGTTTTCTTTTGCCACAGATGGGTGCATTGTATTAGATAAATATTGACTGAAGTTTATGATATAATTGGTTTTAAATGTAAAGATAAAGAAGCTGATTTATGAGATTTCATTTATTAATTTCTGATGGATTTTAGCTGTTTTTGGGCTTAATACTTTATCTTTTAGTAGCGATTTCTCTCTCTCTCTCTCTCTTTTTTTTTAAAGAAATCTATCTACATCCATCATATATTTATTTAAATCAAGTATAAATTAGATCTGTGAAGATTTACCATAATTTCTTGATTGTGTGTAAATCATTTTCAAAACAAAACACCTTGCTTAAATAAAAATGTTTTATTTTTTTATATGTAATTTTTCTTCTATTTTATTTTATTTTTTTCAAAAGTATTATTTCTATGTTGTCACCAAATGGCTGCACACACCGCAAATGTATAAGTCCACAGTTCTAGTATGGTTATTATAAGCCAGAATATTGATATATTTTTTTTTAATGTAGTGACTTGCTGAGCCAAGGTATTTTTAATAATAATAATAATAATAATTCACCTCTCATGTGTCTGGAGGCATCACTCTCCTTGTGAAACAACTTTAAAAATACCTTTTTTCATCTTTTCATGGGGGAAAAAAAAGGAAATTTGACAGCCAACGAAATTGTTGCATATTAAATGAATATTTCATCTCGGCTCAGGATGTGACTTACGACGGCGACGACGGCTCTTAACTTCCTGTCTGTTAAAAGCGGAGATTTATTCGTGGAGGTAATTGGAAGGACGAAGTTGAGGAGCGGCAGCAGCGAATATCCCGGTCGACGGAACTTTTGTCAGCTGCCGTTTCATTTCGCGCTTTAACCCCGACTGAGTGAAAGAGCTTACCCAGTTTTATCAATGGCGTTTTTTTTTTTTTTGTTTGTTTTCTTTTCGGGGGGGAACGACGACCAACTGTCGGTGACTCATTTGCGCCGCACTTCCTTCCTTCCTGTGTACGTTTGTCACCCCTCAAGGTGTGCGAGCCGCGTGGGGAGCGGCCAGACGTTGGCGCAGGTGCTCCCAATTTCCGAAAAGTGTCCAATTTTTGGACATTTTTAAACGTCAAGCTTGGTCTGCCACAACCTTTTGTTTTGAATTCGCCTTTTGCTATGACAGAAAACCTTTTTTTTTTTTTTTTTAGCAGCCACAACTTCATATTTGAAAAAATAAAAAGTGTGGATAGTCCTAAAAATGCTTTTGACTGACCATTTTGAGTCATTTCTAGATCAAAAGTACCTTAAATATGAAACATAACCCTAACCCTAACAAGAATTTTTGAGCTTTCCAACTTGGGTGGTGTGCTTCCAAATGTTAGCAGTCTCCTAAATCCCATTTTTCTTTTTTTTTTTTTTTTTTTTACAAATACACTTTTAAAAGCTTTTATTTTGTTTTTGCCACAATAGTGTCATTATATGAAAACATACATAATTTAAGTATGTCATCTTCTAGAAATGTTATTGACCAATCATTTTGAGCATGTATGGGATAAAAAGTACCTAAAATGTTTGGCGCAATAAAATAGATCTATGGAAATTTACCATAATTTCTTGAATGTGTAAAAAAAAAAATTCAAAACAAAACACCTTGCATAAATTTATTTTTTTTATTTCTATTTTTTTTCCCCCATTTTATTTATTTATTTATTTATTTTCTATTTTGGCACCAAATGGCTGCGCACATCACAATTTATTATTTTTTTTCAAGCTTTGAAGTTATAAAATACTTTAATTTGTCATTATTTAATATATAAACACAGTAGGAAGGTGGATGGAAAAAAAACGTTTTTTTTTTCAGTTGTACTTCATCATTTTGGGGACAAAAATAATATCCAATGAGAATTTTCTTTCACAAATGCAAAATGTGCAAGAAGTGTTCAAAAAATGTATAATGATGGAATTGTTGGTTTTTCATAGTATAGTATCCCTTTTTTAATATAAATACTGATTTTATTATTTTATGTATGTATATTTTCATCCTTGAGACCAAAAAAACTGAAATGATGAAATGCTTGTCATTCATGCCAAAATTATTGTGGGGGAAAAAAACAAGTCAAAAATAAATTAAAACAAATTAATAAAAGGGGTATAGTAGGATTTTTATACATGAAATAGTGGCTGATTTGTTATTTTTTTCAAGCTTTGAGGCTGTAAAATACTTGAAATTGTCATTTTTTAAATACACAAACACAGCAGGAAGGAGGACAAAAAAAAATCATTTTTTTCCCCAGTAGGAATTCATCATTTGGGGTACAAAAATAATATCCAATGAGGATTTTTTTTCACAAATGCAAAATATGCAAAAAGTGTTTTAAAAAATATGAAATGATTGGTTATTCATAGTATATTAACCTTTTTTAAATATAAATCGTGATTTTATTACTTTATGTGTGTATATTTTCATGCTGGAGACCAAAAAAACCTGAAATGATGAAATGCCTGTCCTTCGCGCCAAAATGATTGTGGAAAAAAAACGAGTAAAAAATAAATGAAAACAAATTAATAAAAGGGGCATATTGGATTTTTATATATGAAATAGTCATCACTATTGTGGTATTTTTATCATCCTTTCAAAAGTGTAAAGGTTTTTTTTTTTTTTCAAGATCTACTGTAAATATGATTCACATTAATGAAATGTTTACTACAAAATGGCGTAAATGACCAAATGAAACGTTTTGGCTTCTTCCACAACAATTTTTTCAGCTATTTCTCCTGTCGTCATATTCAGCCAATTCCGGATGAAACGTTCCCGCCTGGTGACGATTGGCCGACGTGCCGCAGGTTTGTCTAAATTAATAAATAAGCAAACAAGTAATAGCGAGCTGACACTTAAATTGTGTCGCGATCGTCTCATCCAGAGTGAAAATTAATGAGAAAAAAAAACAACAACAATGAAGAGCGGGCAAGTCGAGACGCGCTACGCTAATTTAGCGTGTATAAATAGATCTGATCACGGCCGCGTTCGAGATGAATTATTGCTCCGTTCCGGGGTTGGGGAATTTCCATTTTGGGGGGGAAAAAAGGGAAGAGCCAAACGGACAGGTGTACAGGTAGCATTCGGCGTAGCGGGGGAAGCTAATTAGAAGATGCTAACAATGGGAGGCTGGACTGTGGCGTGCCAGGAAGTGCTGGGTGGGACCGACTCGTGCGCTCTCCTACCTGATGAAAAGTGCATTCATTAGCCACATTTTTTTGGCAATTATTTGCCTCCGTGACCCTCCCTTCACTCAAATGACACTGGACCACGTTCCGCACGCGGAGTCGAATACCATCTAATACATTTTTAAAAAAAGAGCGAAAAAATGGCCTTCACATAGAATATTACCTAGTAATAAAATAATAACAATAAACATTGGGCAATTCATGTATTTAAATTAGTTGTTTTTCCAAGGCAGAATTTTTCAATTGGAAAAGACTTGAAATTACAAAAAAATACATTTGTATTTAATATATAATGTTTTAAAACCTACATTAAAAAATGCACATTATTATTTGTACAGTATATATTATTTTTAATCTTATTTTTTAGGAGTTATTTATTTTATTTATATTGGCAATGGCTTTGAAATATTTATGTTACTATAGATGTTTTATTTATTTTATATAATAATTGATGAAAAAAATCACAAACTCTAAAAATTACCATTTAATTATACGGGGCAAATATTACAAGGAACATGTTTTTCTTTTTTTTTCAACATTTTTTTTCTTTAAATAAACAATATTATTATTGCGACCTAAGCACGGCGCTGAAAGGAGCCAGTTGAATTTGCTTCATTTCTTCAATTCTTCATTTTGATTTCCTATTCTGGAAACCAATCAAGTCGCTCTTTTGGTCACTGTTATTATTCTTGTCATTATTATTATTATTATTGAATATGAAGACAGTATTTTTGCCCCCCCCCCCCCAGCTCCCACATTGAAGCGTGCGGAGCGTCTTTGTGGCTTACAAGAAGAAAGACAAAGCTGACGAAGTTCCGTCTTGTTATTCACTTGGGGGTCTTTGGGGGTGGGGGGGGGTAGAGGGAGAGGGGGGGGGGTTGGACTCTGGATCAACATCACAAACATCTTAAGGTGTCTTGTCTCGTCTTCTTTTGTGCCTGCAGCTCAAGTTCCCGACAATGACGAGCAGTTCGTCCCAGACTTCCAGACTGAGAACTGTGAGTGCGCCCACCACTCGGTGTGCTTATTTGCATAGGGATGATTATTGTTTATAGAGGATATTTTTAACATTGGGAGGGGCAGGTTGAGTGTCACCTGATTTTGTGGGGGGCGGGGGGGGGGCACTAAAAGGGAGGAGACGGGGGTGGGGGATGTTTGTTTTTTGTTTTTTTTTCCAGAATACAAATGTTCTCATCTCACAAGACACCCCCCTCCTTGACCTTTTTTTTTTTTGTTGTTTTTTCATAAACATCCTTCTTGTGCACACCTTCCTCTAAATCGGGATTTTTTTCTTCTTCTTCTCGTCTTTTTTTGGCCGTTATTCTGCGCAATGAAAGCGCGTTTGCCCGCGACATTTCTAAGAATACGCCGGATGGAAATTGAAGGCGACGCGTTAGTGTCGGTTGGTCGCTTTGCCATACGATTTGGCAAAGGGGGCCAGAAAAGGAGCGAAGGCCCATGGGAGGGGGGTCGGTGGGGACCACCGGAGAGAGCACATGTCTATGGGATGGGGCGCCTTTAGCCAAAATGACAGCAAACGCGTATTCCCGATGTCCTTTTTGCCAAGAAATTTTGGACATATTCACGTCATGTGTGTCATAATTACAATAATAATCCTAACCCCCGACGGCAGGTTGAAGGGCATCATTCATCATCATCATCGAATTTGAGCCAACCCGTCTATGAAAACTGAATGCATGAAAAAGTCTCGACGAGCCACGTTCGCGGAATTGAGCGTTAGCGCCACGCAGATCTGAATAAGACAAAATATGAATAATCATTGAGTTGTACAGTCTTAAATTAGATCAACGTGGCCTTAAAAAGTGTCCCAAATTGGACTTTGAGCTCCGCGTTGGCGCGTTTAACTTGTTTGGAATTTCTGGCGGGTTCCTGTTGGCATTTCGGGTCCCCAAAACAATGGGTGGTACTCTTTTTTTTTTTTTTTTTTTTTTCATTTTTACATATCTAATATTTTTTTTTTCTCTCCGACTTAAAATGACACATCAAGAGCTTAAAGTTGATTATGCTTTAATGACAAAAAAAGGCTTAAGACAAGCTGTTTTGAAACTACTTTTAGCGTTTGCGACCCCCCCCCCCCCCGCTTTTAAAGGCTGTACTCTGATCTTGGCTTCTTTATTGATTGATTTATTGACAAAGAAAGCGTCAATAAGAGCTTATTTAAGCCATCACATTTCATTTAAATCATAATTTCGCGACACTTTTTTTTTCTCAACTCAAAAGCCTTATGATTACTTAAATATATCACTTATTTTTGTAACATTCACATTGACTGCGCACTAAAAATAATAATGATAAAAATGGAAACCATATACGGCAAATATAAAGACATAGCAATGTGATAACTTTTAGTCATCGAATTGCAAAATCTGGATGAAACTTAAATGATTGGTGACTTTTATTAATGAGTCAAAGCCAGGAAAAAAGTACACGCAAAGAAAAAGGATTAGAGTACTTTTAATCGATAATTTACTACATTGATAAAAATTCCAAAAATACAAAGAATTGGTTAAAAAAAAAAAAGTTTGCATACTCATCTATTGTTTGTTTTTGTTTAGTATATCGGTGGACATTTGTACACTAATACTTCCCGTTGACCTTTGAACCTTTCGAAAATGACATCCTGGGTTTCAAGTTCTTTAACCAAGATGATGGATGCTCATTAGAGGGACTCGTATGCTTCGGTTGAACGTTGTTTTATTTCATTTTAATTTTGTTAATCCGGATACAGCAACCGATGACAGATTCTGCCAACCTGGCAGCATACAAAAGTAAAATATTTTTGAGCGGAGTAAAAATTGTTGTCGGGGCAGCGCAAATTTAATTCTGCTCCTCCATACTGTAGTACAGGGGTGCTTAGACTTTTTCACCCAAAGATCTACTTTTCAAGCAGCCATCCTCTCGCGAGCTACCGACGGGGGGGGGGATTGATGATGATGCTCCCAAATTGTTTTAAGGTTAATATTATGTTGCCTCCTATATTTAAAATACCGAATTAGCTTTTTGTGCACTGTATTGTCTGCACTTTAATCCTGGATCATTCTGCACTTTCTACTTTGACTTGAGACCAGGCCTTTCCCACTCGGAAAAGAGAAAATCTTGTCCAGTTTAACCACTTTTTCATACTCTGACAGTCATTGCATCTTAAAACAACAGCATTTCTTTTTTTAACGTTCTCCATTAATATCAAAAGTAAACATAAGCAGCATGTCTAGCTCGTCTTTGCTCTACGTTGCCCACACTGTGTTGCTAACTAAAGCAGCGGTGGTGGTGGACGCTGTCATTTTCGAACACATTGATTGGCTGCGTAAGTACTGTAACATTTGTAATTATGAGTGTACGTCTTTAAGAGCGGGGGGCGGGGGGGGCGTGTAAGGTAAACTAGGAAAAAGGCAGAGTTCCATGTGCTGCCTAAAAGAAACCAGTGGCTTTTTCTTTTCATTTTTTACAGTACGTATGTGAATTGTACGATTGGATGTAACAACCATTCATCCCTCACTCATTGAATCACATTGCAAAATGCCACAAACTGAATAGCCAGATGTTATACTTTCAATTTGCATTGGATTATTATTTTTTTTTTATTTTTACGCACAACGCAGAATATCTGTGAAGAGACTGCATCAGCGGTGCACAATTGCGCACATGCGCAGTTTAGAGGGAACATTGGCTGACGTGTTTTTTTTTTTTTTTTGGCACGCCATCCCACGATCGACCAATACCGTTGAAGTACGATAGTATGCTAGTTTAGGTAGCGTGAATGGTAATCACTGTTAGCTTATCTAATGTATGCATTATATAGTAACATTAACTTCACAGATTTTTGTTATTACATGGTTTTATTCAACATTTTGGTGTTTTTTAAAATCTAATGATTGCACCCAACTTCAACCGGGAGTGATAAATTTAGACCGAGCGAGTCTTTATTTCCTCCAGGTGATGTTATCTGGCAGTTTTCCATTTTTGACAGCGAGAGAGCGAGAACGGGCACTAAGGAATAATTGGGAAAGTATTCCGTTTAAATGTGTGTGTGGTAAAAAAATACGCGTCGATATGGATATTTGGATGAAGCCTTCCACTGCCAGTACTTAAGAAGTAGAAGCAGTTCGGTGTAAATCCCGCGGAAGAGGTCAGGGCGACGGTCCGGTCGTCCTTCAGGAGCGCCGCCGACCATCTGAGCGGCGATGTTGGCACGCTGGCGGGCCGCTGACAGATGGCGCCATGGTTGGGCATCCCGACGCCACCTCTCCCATATGGGTTTCTATACCACGGGCCCGATTAGACAAAGATGATGGATGAAGTCGACGTACGCAAAAAAAAAAAAAAAAAACACTCCCAAGAAAAATAAATGCGCCTCCGTTTTAAACAGCTCCCGGATTCTATTATAGCAAGGTTGAATCTTCTTTCATTTTTTCATTTTTTTTTTTTAAGTCCGTACCGCAAAAAATAAACCCACCCTGCTACTGTAAATACTCGCCGAGACCGCAGCTTGGAAATAAACTAGTGCACAACGTGTACACTGTAGCTTGAAGCACATTTGTGAAAGGAGGCCTTGTTTGGAGTCTTGACTGTAAAAATTGAAATATCGGTCGTCGTCGCACCCCCCCCCAGGCCCGTTTGGAATCGTGCAAAATATGCAAGACACAGTAGGGAAAGCACATAACAAAATGTTTTAAATGTAATTTTACCGCTCGTATATGCATTCATTTCTCATCGCGCATTTCCTCACCACGGTCGCATAGAATATGAAATTGCCATCGGTGGACATTAGCGCGGGCGACCAGTCAAAAGTTTTACAACACACCAATTAATCCATTTTCTTTGCCGCTTATCCTCACGAGGGTCGCGGGCAGTGCTGGAGCCTATCCCAGCTGCCGTAGGGCAGGAGTCGAGGTACACCCTGAACTGGTCGCCAGCCAATCGCAGGGCACGTAGAGACAAACAGCCGCACTCACAATCACACCCAGGGGCAATTTATAGTGTCCGATTAATGTTTCATGTTTTGGGGATGTGGGAGGAAACCGGAGTCCCCGGAGAAAAAACCCACATAGGCACGAGGAGCACATGAAAACTATAAATAAATATAGAAAAAAATATATAAATAAATAAATAAATATGTAATATTTTTATTACAATACATACCAGATTTTATATCATGTACAGTAGTGGTCAAAATAATAGCAGTCCAATGTGATTAACAAGATAATCCACATTTTCAATATATTTCTTTTATTCAATTAATGTTGCATGTTTTTGGGGAAGTGGGAGGAAAGTGGAGTTCCCGGAGAAAACCCACATGGGCACGGGGAGAACATGCAAACTCCACACAGGCGGGGATCGAACTCGGGTCCTCAGAACTGTGAGGCCAACGCTTTACCAGGTGATCCACCGTACCGCCCCATTTTTATAAATTAATAATTTCATTTTTAATAATTTTTTTCGACTCTGATCCAAACCAACTCGATAGGGTTTCGGCCTGGCGACTGCAGACCGGAGACTGTCTCTTGTAGCACTCTTTTACCATTTGTAAAATGTCCAATTATTCATTGAATATGAAGTATTTGACTTTTAATTTTTTTAATTAAAAAAACAAAAAACAAACACTGCACAGACTGCGACATTCTTAAACGTTCGAGGTTGCGATGATTCCGGACTTTCAAACGGCTACTTTACAAACACGTGGAGCAGCAGCACATACAAACGGCTCTTAATAACAAAAGACGACTAAACACTAAAACGTTCAACCAGACCATAAATTAGAAAACAGATCTTTAAAAACATTTTTTTTTTCTTTTTTCATTTTTGGGGGTTTTCAATGAGCAGCAACGCACACAAACGGCGCTTCTTTTCCTTTTAGCTCGTCCGCTATAACGGACACGGGCGCACATTCTCGTCGCTAGTATTAGCACGGTAAATATCCGAGTGACTTTCGGGTCGTCTTTCCGGCCGTAACGTGTCGGACTTGGACTTGGACTTGGCGGTCGTCTTCAATGTCACGCTGGCGCGGGTTAGGGTGAGCAGCATGGTGGAAGCGTGGAGAAGGAAGAAGCTTCTTCTTTGTCTCATCTCCACAGATGCTTACCATTAGCATAACTTAGCAGGGAAGTGCGGAGGTGTAAAATGAGGCCACACGTTTTGTCTCCGCCGCCGCGCTGCCATTTAACAACGAAGGCCGGCACCTACAGTAGGTGAAAATGAAATTGAAGATTTTTTTCCACCCTTTGCCAAAAAAGCTTTTTTCCTCTCTTCTTTTTAAGGGGAAAAAAAAAAAATGAATGAACCGAGCGAGAATCTGCCAAATACGGGCGGCAAAAACACACCATTTGAACCTGAGAATGTCCAACATGTCGCAGCCAAGAACTCAGTAATTACCAGGAAATGTTTGGGCTTTTTTTTTTTTTTTTTTTTTTTAATAGCCATTTTTAGTGAATGAAAGTCTGCCATTTTGGTTGTGACCATTTTGACCATTTCCAGAGTTGCTTTGAAGACAAACTCATCTGGAGCCATGTTGGGAATTGTTCCCTATGAAGAGAGTTTTGGGGGTTTTTTGTAGCGCTTTTTGACCTTGTAGATCCGACCCGCCACATCATTTTTTTGGGTGGACACCCAAACGAGCATTTCTACTTCAAATTTCCAATTTAATTTTTGCTGAAAATCCAGACCCAAAAAATTGTGCGTATTTTCTTTAACTTTTACACGTTTTCAAATTTCACTATTCAGATTTTCTTTTATTTTTTTTTAAACTCATCCTCCTTTATGCACTTGAAAAGCTCCCATTTTACCTGTTTTTGTCCTCAGGTCAATGCAATAATGAGTTGAGGAGCTTCATTTAGGTTAAAGTAGTGCATTGCCATCTGGAGGCAATTAGAATAGTGGCATGAGATAAAAGTACCGTAATGTGTTTCAGATCACAACAGCAAACTTCACAACATCTGGCCACAATCAATTCACATTGGCTTCCTTGCAGTGGACAATATCAGTTGGTGGCTGCAGTGCGCCATGAATTCTGGCTTGCCAACCACCGATTCGGCCCACAGAAGAAGAACAAGGAAGGACAAAACATTAAGTACAGTTGTGTTTTGTGCTCACGGTTTCCAAGTTAGCAGTTTATGTGGAGAACAAATGTTGGTATTGTGTTTTTATGCATACAATAACTTAGACATTAAAAAAAAAACCACACAAATTTAATTTAAATTATATCATCTGTGGTTTCACTGTGGATTTTTTTTTAATTCAGTCTCAGAATCAAGTTTCACTTGGGAAGACAACAAAACATTGATCAAGAAATACGACCCAAAAAATGCAACAGTCAGCTATTTTGATTTGAAGCATTTTAGTTTGGTTTCTGAGGGAGTCTGTTTTTTTTAAACAGGCACAGTCTCTGCTGCTCAGCCTATTTCTACTTCCTAGTTTACCTGACACCGCCCCCCTCCGCTCTTAAAGGGGTACACTCAAAATTACAAACAACACACACAGGCAACTTTATATCTGCGGGCATGACGGACCAAACCTGTACATTTTTCAAATGTGAGTGACTGGTTTTGGTTTTCGTCATCGTGCGTGGGCAGAACACGGCAGCAAAGGTAAACGGCGCAAAAACTCGGCATGGATTTGATCTCCGAACGGCATGGAAAACATCAACGTTGCAGCTGGAGTCGCTAATTGTCCTAAATGCTTCTTTTAAAACCCGCCGGCGTCTTACTTCTTAATCGATGTGCAGATAATGAGAGCAATCACGCCATGATGGCCGTGACATTCTATGCGAGAAAAGGAAGCGTACCGAGTTGGGCTCCGTATCGATCAGAGTACCTTGGCACCCCGCCGCCAAAAATCCATGGTGACATTTCCATGTATGACTCTCGGACGGCGTCGTGACGCTGTCGGTGTTCGATTAAAGATCTTCATTGACGCCACTTAAACGCAGTCACATTGAATGGGCCCAGATAAGCCCGGTATCGACGGGGTGACCGATGACGTGGCGCTCGAGCGGAAGGCGGGACCGCTTAAGAGAAAACGGGCCTGTTCGCTAGGCACACAATCTCAGTGAACAAGCCTGCGATTAATGAAAAATAAAGGTGATATGAAGACAATTAAAAAAAAAAAGCACTTTATCAGTCCGGTTTGATGCGTACTGTAAAAATGACACATAACAACGTAGAATTCAACATTTGCGCATTTAAACCGCAAAAGGAGCCGAGTAAGCAGTTTCATTTTGTGGTGGCGAATTACAGCGAGCCACTTTTAACAAATGGGTGTAGCCACTCATTTTTGCTTAAAAAAAAAAAAAAAATCATTATTTTGATCTCCAAGTGACATAATGGCTGCGGTTCTGCAGAATGAGGGAAGAGGCGGAGTTTTACAACACGACTCAGAGTTGAGAGTTCAAGAAAGTTAATAGATTTGATTTTAAACTTGTTTCAACATTTTTATTTGGTCAATGACGCATAAAAAATAACAGATGACGTGGGGACAGACCAATTGTACTTCATTTTGTTTCAACAAAAACAACAAATTTATCCATCCATCTATCCATCAGTCCATTATCTGAGCCGCTTAACCTCACAAGGGAGTGCTGGAGCCTATCCCAGCCGCCAACGGGCAGGAGGCGGGGTACACCCTAAACTGGTTGCCAGCCAATCGCAGGGCACCGAGAGACAAACAGCCGCACTCACAATCACACCTAGGGGCAATTTGGAGTGTCCAATGAATGTTGCATGTTTTTGGGATCTGGGGGGGGAAACCAGAGTGCCCAGAGAAAACCCACGCAGGCACGGGGAGAACATGCAAACTCCACACATGGGTCAAACCCGGGTCCTCAGAACTGTGAGGCCAACGCTTTCCCAGCAAATATAAAATGATAAAATTGCAAGCTCTCTTCTCAGAGAGCTTGTGTCATGTAAGAAGCCATATTTCTAAAATGCTGCGATACGAGTTGGGGTGCAAATGAAAAATTGCGATGAATGGCAGTTTCCCCAATGTTGTTTTGATCCTATTATTAAAATGACTGTCGCCGTCCAACATGGTTTGTTCCACGCGAGCGTCTCCCCACAGGAAGTAGCTTTTTGACCTCCGATCGATGACCTGGAAAAGGGCAGGCGCTCAGCGCGCTCTCTTACGCCCCAGCCCCCTCGGCACCCACTCGTAACCCCCCCCCCCACACACACACACACACACACACACAACAGTTGCCCGTCTGTGCGTCACATGTCGCGTTGGCAGAGCCACGTAGACTCGTCGAGCAGCTGTCAGTTAAGACCTGAGAAAACCTCTTCTTCTTCTCTTCCTTTCGGCTTGTCCCGATTAGGGGTCGGCACAGCCAATCTGGTGCATCCTCCTCTCTCACAGCCACTGTCGTCGTGTCCTCCCTCACCACATCCATCTATCCTTCTATTTGGTCTTCCTCTCGCTCTTTTGCCTGGCAGCTCCATCCTCAGCAGCCTTCTACCAATGTACTCACTCTCTCGCCTCTGGACATGTCCAAACCACCGAAGTCTGTTCTCTCGAACCTTGTCTCCAAAACACCCAACTTTCTAATCCTATCCGACCCGCTCACTCCGAGCCAGAACCTCAACATCTTCATTTCTGCCACCTCCAGTTCTGCTTCCTGTTAATTTCTTCAGTGCCGCTGTCTCTAATCCGTACATCATGGCCGGCCTCACCGCTGTTTTATAGACTTTGCCCTTCATCCTAGCAGAGACTCTTCTGTCACATAACACACCAGACACCTTTCGCCAGCTGTTCCAACCTGCTTGGACCCGTTTCTTCACTTCCTTTCCACGCTCTCCATTGCGCTGTATTGTTGACCCCAAGTATTTGAAGTCATCCACCCTCGCCATCTCTTCTTCCTTTCGCTTCACTCTTCCCCCACCGCTCCTCTCATTCTTACACATATATTGCGTTTTACTTCGGCTAATCTTCATTCCTCTCCTTTCCGGTGCGTGCCTCCGTCTTGAATCAATGAAATCCGCCCCCCTCCCTTTTGTACTCTTTCAGAACTTTCCATGCCACCTTGTAGAGTCAAAGCAGATCCAGGTCTGGATGTTAGTGAACGTAGATAAAGTGTTTCATTCGTGAGGTCAAATGCAATGAAGGTCAACGTGGTTTTAGCTAAAAGGTCTTGGCCAAGGTGCTTGGCTCAGGTAAAATGTATCAATCTTTTTGTTTTGGGGGGATTTTTTTATTTTTATTTTTATTGTGTCATGAAGCTTTGGAAAAATGAAATTTGGTAGGCATGTGTATCGTGAGGGACTCACTGAGAAGCCTCAAGAAGCCATGCCCAAAAAAAGTCCTCCATTTTGGTTCCAAGCAGCCATTTTAGCGTTTTTTGTAGGAGTCCTTCCAATCCATGCTTGTGCTAAAGATTTTGTCCCGCTGCTACCGGATTTAAAATTAACGTCCTAGACATAAGGGCAACGTTAAATTGTTCAGAAAGGAATTCAAAACTTGAAAAACTACTCATGCAACTAGAGGATTTTTTTTTTCTTAAATTCAGCTCCTACAGTTAGAATCTCTCAGCAATATGAAATTCGGTAGGCATGTCAAAATGCGATTGGCTCCTCCCGCGCGACCACAGTGAGGATAAGCAGCATGTGAATTGAATGAATGAATGCAACTACAAATAGGTTTCAAGAAGCCATGCCTCAAAAAGACACGGGAAGTGTGATGGCGTAGTTGCAGAGGGGAAATGCCCTGAAACCCGAAGGTCGCCAGTTTGAATCCCTGAAACCTTCAGGGACTAACTTTCGTTTCAATTTCTGTCATCTGTAATTCGTCCCGAAACCGTTATAACTATTGTTTAGGTTGGGTTTTTTTTTTAAGCCTAACTGATGTCTGTGGTTGTCCTGGCGAAGTGGTCTTCCACGGACTGCAGCTGAAGATCAAGAGGGAGCTGCACAGTCCGTGCTCTGAGCTGAGCTCCACCTGCAGCCAAGAGCGGCCCTTCAAGCTCCAGTATGGAGAGAAGTGCCTGTACAACGTCAGGTCGGTGCTAATTTTCGTCGGGGGGCCGCGTCCTAGTTACGCTTTCTCCCACAGGGCCGTGATAAAAAAATCTTTGATCACCTCATCATATTCACACGTAAAATTTAGGAACTAGTTTTGGAATCAGAAATCAAGGCTAATTGATTTTTCAACTATTGTTGACATCTGGTGACGAAAAAAAAATGCTGGCCGTATCTCGATTTTTTTTCATTTATTATAGGACAATTCAATTTTTTGGAACACATTTGAACGGGAATACGGAAGTTGACACACGATTTACCTTCGCGGGCCACATAAAATCACGTGGTGGGCCGGATCTGGCCCCCGGGCCTTGAGTTTGACACCCGTACTCTTCATAAACTGCCAAGTGGCACAATAGAAATTAACTCACCGAGAAATAAATTCCCAGTCCCACGCAGCAAGTGTGTGCTCAAAGAATATGTACCTGATGTGTGTTTTCCGCAGTGCCTACGAGCAGAAGCAGCACGCAGGCATGAAGCCCTCTAGCCCAGTGACGCCCCCCTGCAGCACCCCCGTGTCCCCACTTCATAATGGCGCCCCGACGCCCAAACCCGAGCGGACCTACGCCCACGCTCCGCCTTCCGCCCACGCGCCAACCTCCTTACCCGATGCCGCCTACGCTATCGACCACAGGTGCGTTTTTAGCAGTTACGCTAAGGAAGTTAGCATGTAAACTCCCACATTGTTTGACAATTGTGGCTAACACATTGGCTAGCTTTTCGTGGCTAATCGGAATAAACTCATCGCACTAGCCCTTTGCTGCTCATGCTAGTAAGCAGATTGGGATTGATGGCTAACTGCAGTAAACATGCTATTTTTTTTTTCTCTCCTTCAGATTTCGCCGTCAGCTTTCCGAGCCGTGTCACTCGTTCCCGTCCCCGCCGACCATGTCCCGGGACGTCCGGCCCCTCTACCAGCGACAGATGTCTGAGCCCGCCATCCCCTTCCCCCCTCAAGGCTTCAAGCAAGAGTACGCCGACCCGTTGTTTGAACCCCATCCCGCCATGATGGGCGCCCCGCTGCCTCACATGTACCCCGCCGCCATGATGATCAAGCAGGAGCCCCGGGACTTCAACTATGACTCAGGTGAGGAATTAAAAAAGTACTCGCACTATGTACTTTGGTCCAAGTACATGTACGGTATTTGTGTAAGTAAAAGAATGGCAAAAAAGACGATTCAACTCTTGAATGTCAAAAAGTACAGAAATCTGTCAAATCAAAATATATATATCTACACTTGGTTACGTTCCGCAACGAGTCGGCTGGATATTGGAGGGAGGGAAGTGGAGGGGAGTTGATTGAATTTGCCCATTATTAGGCAAAGGGGTTCTGGCGGTGGTAGGGGTCTGCAGTAGGAGCCATTTCCTGTAGCGTGCTAATCAGGCGCTTGGCGGAGGTTACGGATGGTCAACGCCCGCAATGTGTACTCCTACGCTCGTTTGCTGGAGATCTTCGAGTACTGTTTGATGACTTTTTCTGTCGCTCGGATCAATGGCACCGACGTGTTGACGTTAGCTAGCAGGCTAGTTAACCGTTGTTGCATTACTCAAAGGCAACGCAACCAAACAATTTATACATACCCGTGACAAAATGTCTTCCACAAATCCGATGCGGGACATTTGGTTGGAAGTCTGTGTCATCTCACCAAGGTGACCTCGTGTAAATTGACAAAACCACGAAAGAATTTATGTCAGAGACGGTTTTCACACCACACGTCTCCTGCGGTCATTTAACAGGAAAACTGCAATCCTGTCTTGGGTTTTGAGGCTCTGTATACAATATACTGTCCAGCCTATGAAAATCGTCATATTGCGACGAGGGAGGGAATGAGCTAATGATTCTGATGGTGAATTGACCAGCGGTGGTCAAGTTGACAGGACAACAGGATGGTAGGGAGGGGTGTAGCTAACAGCTAATCTCATTAGCGACAATTTCCGCCACGCGCCCATTAGGCCGATGAAGTTTGATGAAGACGGAGCGTTCCATTTCTCTTGCGCTGTCATGCTATCACACTACGCAGCTATTAGCTCGTCATACCCTAGAATGTTAGCATGTTGTACTACCTGAGTTGCTTATCCTCAGAAGGGTCATCAGGCAGGAGACGGGTTACACACTGAGCTCTGAACTGGTTGCCAGCCAATTGCAGGGCACATGAGGACAGACAACAGTCACACTCACAATCACACCTCGGGGCAATTTACAACTTCCAATTGATGCATGTTTTGGGGAAGTGGGAGGAAACCAGAGTTTCCGTGAAAAAAAAAAAAACACGCGGGCACGGGGAGACACGGGGAGAACATGCAAACTCCACACAGGCGGGACACAGGTCCTCAGAACTGTGAGGCCAACACTCTAAGTTGCTTTGGTTTTCAAACGAAAATCGGTATTCATCCACCCTGACCAACTGACCCACGATGAATTGTTATTGTGGTTTCGAACAACAACAAAAAAAAAAAAAATTGTTTTTTTTTCCCCCCCCCTCACTATTGCTTGTTTAAAGTTATTCTGCACTTTTGTTAATAAACAAAGGTTTACAAGGCTGGGGGCTGAGTCGCTACAGATACGGCAATGCACTCCCAGCCTAGCGTACTCTACGACTAAAGCATACATTTTAAGTAAAAAATAAATATATTTGTTAAATTATTTTATTTTATAAAGTATTTAAACTCTAAATGTATTTCTACTAGGCAGTTTATTATAAGGAAAAGCTATAAAAAAAATCACTTTTAAAAACTTTTTTTTAGGCTCGGAACGCATTATTGTCATGCTAACATGCTAAAATAGCACAATTTCCAGTGGACTCACTCGGATGGTTTTTGTTCCGCCTTTGGAGCTCTTGTCAGCTCGTTTTATTGTCTTCAACAAGCCGCAAGCGTTTATTTACAGTGTGATATTACCAGCTAGCCCGAGGCCAAAATGTTATTGTCTTGTTTTCATAACACCATTTTTTGTTTTTCCACACGCTGGCTTTCAGCGGAGGTGCCAAGTTGCCATTCGGTCTACCTGCGCCAAGACGGCTACCTGGCCCACGCCAATCGGACTGAAGGTACCAACGATGACGTTTGGAGTCTTCACAACAACAACAACATTCCAAACCCTCCGTCTCGTTGTCCAGGTTGCATGTTTGACAAAGTGGCCAGGCACTTTTACGATGACACCTGCGTTGTGCCGGAGAAAATGGAAGGTAGGCTCTAGAACCCAAGACCGTCTTAAGTCCGAAGACCGTGCGTAATGTGGTACTTAACTCCTCAGTGTGTTTCCTGCTTCTAGGGGACATCAAGCAGGAAGCGGGCCTGTACCGCGAGGGTCCGTCCTACCAGCGGCGAGGGTCTCTTCAGCTGTGGCAGTTCCTGGTCGCGCTGCTGGATGACCCCGCCAACTCACATTTCATCGCCTGGACGGGCCGTGGCATGGAGTTCAAGCTCATCGAACCTGAGGAGGTGAAAAGAGCCGCCAGGAATCATCTGAAATGAAAAGTGTTATTACAGCGTTATTACATTATTATTACATTTAAAGGGTCGTAGGAGGTTATTCTATATTGTATGTCCCATTGGGATGGAACTTCACCAGAACATGTTGCTAGATGTGAAGAGACGTCTTGTGAACCAGCGCATAGCTATCAATCATTAACAATTGTTCCATGCAATTTGTCCTGATCCTTGTGAGGAATGAGGAAGGAAAACAATTTGGGTGTTTCCCTATGTTTACGTCTGAGAGTAATATTGAAAATATGGCCCGCAAATAGCTGTGTTCTGGAGGGCGGGCAGGTGGGCGCCACGCCAGACAGGTGCCGCAACATCTGCTTCCTCCTCAGAGCGCAGTAATGAACGCCAAGCACGCCAGTCACCGCGCTACAGTGCGCCTTAATCAGCGTCATTAGCGCCACGTGGAATCTTTGCTTGCGTCACAGCTGTTGAGCGTCAGCCATTGTTGTGATCTAAGAATGCGTTTGCGTTGGGTGCGCGCGACGCAGGTGGCACGCCGATGGGGCATCCAGAAGAACCGACCGGCCATGAACTACGACAAGCTGAGCCGATCGCTGCGTTACTACTACGAAAAAGGAATCATGCAAAAGGTCAGTCAAGTACGCGGAAGCGGACGACGGTTCAATGTCATGTTCAAGTTTTAACGTAAGGGTAGTCATTCATTATTCCGTTTTCATTGAATTTCGACACACATTAAATTACCAATAACAGCAAAAGTCACATTCCATTTTTTCGACAGTAATTGGCACCGTTAAATTTATTGCTAATATTTTTCATCTTTTCTCCTAAGATTCTTAATCGTGCTCTATTTTTTTATGTTATAATTTTTAATCTAGTCGATTTTTACTTTTCCCAAATGCTTTATATTTTTTCTCTAATATTTGTGTATATTTTTCACATTTTCCCCCCTGCGAATAGTTGTATATTTCCCAGAAAATATTTTAATATTTCCAAACATTTTTAATTTTTCTTCCGTATTTGTTTTTTTTGTTAATAGTTTTCTTTTGTCTAATATTTGTGTATTTGTTCCCAAGATGTTATTTTACTATTATTTGTGTTTAATATTTATTTTTTCTCTCTAATATTTGTGTATATTTTCACATTTTTTCATTGCTAATAGTTGTATATTTCCCACAAAACATTTTAATATTTGTACATTTTTCCCACTGTTTATGTATTTCTCTAACTGTATTTTTTCCTAATAGTCTTTGTATTTTTCATTCTAATATTTATGTACTTTTTATAATTTTTAGAAATGTTTAAGTTCTGAAATTTTTGAATATTTCCAAACATTTTTCCCTCTGTATTCAGTTTTTTGGTAATATTTCTGTCTTTTGTTTAATATTTCCCAATATGTTTTTGTATTATTATTTGTGTTTCATATTTATTTTTTCTCTAATATTTGTGTATATTTCTCACCTTTTTTTCATTGTTTATATGAGTATATTTCCCGCAAATCCTTTTAATATTTGCACATTTTCCCCAGTGTTTACGTATTTCTCTGTGTATTTTTTCCCAATAGTCTTTGTATTTTTATAAATGTGTATTTTTCTTTCTAATATTCGTGAACTTTTCATCATTTTTAGAAATTTTTAAATTCTGAAATTTTTCCAAACATTTTAAATTTTTCCTCCGTTTTCAGTTTTTTTGCTAATAGTTTTGTCTTTTGTCTAATACGTGTGTGTATTTGTTCCCAATATATATATTTTTTATTATTATTATTTGTGTTTTTGCATTTTTTTTTTTTAAATGTGTCCATTTTGGTGAGCATTTTTTTAACCTTTTCCCAATACGTTTGTTTGCTTTTCCCTAAAATTTGTCCTCGTCTAATATTTGCATGTTTTTCACCGAGCATTTTTGTAATATTTCTCGCGTTATTTGTATTTTTTTTTCTAATCGTAAAATACATTTCATGTCTGATTTGTGTCTTAATATTTGCTGCCTTAAATACGCTAATATAATGCAAATTTGTCTAATAGTAGTACTGCTGCTTCTCCTCATACCAATCATTTTTAACGTTTCATTTTTCCACTTTTAACTTCCCCCGCTCACCACCTCCCGCCATTGATGCATTCATCCCAACCTTCCTCCTGCTCCTCATCCTCATCCCCCCCCCCCCCCCCCCCCGGGCAGGTGGCGGGCGAGAGATACGTGTACAAGTTTGTGTGCGACCCGGAGGCCCTGTTCTCCATGGCGTTCCCCGACAACCAGCGTCCGGTCCTGAAGAGCGACGTGGAGCGTCACGTCAACGAGGAGGACACCGTGCCCCTGTCGCATTTCGACGAGAGCGCCCCCTACGCCCAGGAGGCCCCGTATTGCCAGCCGCATCCCTACAGCGAGGCCTACGTCTATTAGAGGGTGCGGACAAAGACTCAACTCACCTCTTCTGATTATGATTTTTATGATTTGAGGCGGGCATTTTAGGCTCACGGGGGTCCTCCTTGAAAGATGAACTTGTCTTTGACGTTTTGTCCCGTTGCTACCAAATTCCAACCACCTACAGTCAACTAGACGCATAGCGGATGCTAAATTGCTCGACAATTATTTTGGCCGGTGTGTTCCCTCGCATGTTTTGCTAGAAAATTCTGCCTCCGAGGTCAATTTAAGTAGACCCCAAAAAAGCTTTCCTGAGCTCATTTGTTCTGTTGAAAATGTACGATCGGTACCGTTTCCAAAACCGCTTTCCCCGAAACCAGTTTCACTCGGGAAGATGAAATTTGGTCGTCATGTCTGTTTATGAATTGACTCACAACAACAACAACATTAACAAAACAAGAGGCCATCCATGAAAACACACACGAGAATGCCGCCATTTTGGTTTAAAGTAGCCATTTTATACCCATAGTGGCTATTTCCAGGGATTCCTCTCACACAGGGGTGTCGAATTTTTGTCGCAGGCCAGATTGTAGTTATGAGTTCCCTCAGAAGGCCGTTATGATGAAACTGTAGAAAACCTGAATCGCCTAATCATATTTACACATGACATTTATGAACTAATTTGGAATCAGAAATCAAGCATCATGTGTTTTTCAACCATTGTTCCCGTTAGGTAACAAAAATGTTAACATTATCATTTATGATCTATGACGATTTGAAATGTTGCGACATATTTTCACCAAGAATCACGGATTTTCACAATGATGATTTGCTTTCGCGGGCCACATAGAATCATGCGCCGGGCCGGATCTTGGCCCCCGGGCATTGAGTTTGACATCTGTGTTCTAACACAAACTTTTATTTGAGATTATTTACAAATCTGAGCCAAAAAAAACATTGTAAAACCTTGCAACAATCAGCCCCCCCCCCCCCCCCCCCCGCATGGCAGATTCGATTGGGTGGGCGTGTCCATTACTTCCGCCTATTCGAGGTCTGGTGGGGGGGGGGGCAACCTTACCAGGGGAAGCCCCGACTTGCCGCCTCCTCCAGCTCTTCCGAGGGGATCGCGAGGTCTTCCCAAGCAAGCCGAGGGGCATTTATTCCCAGTGTGTAGGACACGGAAAATTCCATTTAAAAAAAATAAATACAAATATGGACAAAAACCTGCCCCCAAGACCCGTTTCACACATTCATCATAAATGGACGTACGAAAAATTCACGAGGCCCCGTAGCCAAAATTGCACAGCAAGTAAGCCGTTGTGCTCTGAAGCCAGTTCAGGGTGTAGTCCGCCTTTTGCCCGAAGCTGGTTGGGATAGGCTCCAGCTTTCTTGTGACACTTGTGAGGATAAGTGTCTTGGATAATGGATGGATGGACACGAAATTCCATTGACATCATCACCTTCCTGAGTAAAATGATCCCACGTCCAAAATGAAATAACTATTCAAGTCAGCTATTTTTGGGGGCCAATTCTAAGGCTTGCACTTGGATTAAAATTTATTATGAAATTTTCCCAAATTGGAAGCAGGCAAATGGGATCAAATTTCTTTTTAACGGCACCGAATGTTAGCGAAGCATGACGTCAAACTTTAACGATGACTTGAAAAAGAGGGAGCGAGCACTCGTTGATTATTATTATCATCGTTATTATGATTCTCATCACCGTCAACTTTTATTTTGTCGACGTGCACTTTACGGAAGCTGACGACTCTGGCGTCGTTTTATGTTTGTACATGAAGTGTTTCCTTTTCACCAAAATATTAAAGATGAAACTTTCCAGCATGCAAGATCACAGCCAGGTTGGATTTCGCCGGCGCCAGGACAAAAAAAAAAAGTCTGATTGCGTATTTTGGGGTCCCCCCCCCCGTGGGCTCATTCGAGGAGAACTTTAGCGCTAGCGTGACTTCATCCGAACACGTTCGGGACGTAAAACCCAGTCGGAAGCGGACTGATGAACGCGTGGACGTCGAGAAATTGAACGGACGCCCCCGTTAGGGACTCCCTTTTTACCTTCCGGAACATGCATCCTACTGTTTCTAATGTTTTGGCCCCTCTCATGTCGCTGATTATGAATATCCGTCAACCACAATAATAAACATAATGTTCAATGAATACCACTTTTGAGTAGTGTTATCTGTGGATGTGGATGTGGGTGGAATTTCGATTTGGACAAAAGAAGTGATGCTGGCGCTCAACAGTGGGAAAAAAGTACCGTAATTCCGAATGTCGATTGGTTGAAGCCGTAGAAACCAGTTGGCCGCCATCTTGGTCCTCACAAAACGTGTGGAGGACACGGTTTACACGTTGGATTACGGCGGGGTTTTTTTCAAAAATTTGACATATAGAATTAAAAATGGTCGTGTGACTTTGACATTTTTTCAGTTGTGGTAAAATGAAGGGTTTTTAATTCAACTTGGTAAGCCAAATAAGGCGAAGTGCAAAGGAAAGACACAGAACACCGTGACTAGCAAGAAACCCGATTAGGGCCCGATTTCCGTGACGTTAACTTTTCCCAAAATACGCTATGAAGCACTATCATCATAACATAGCAAGAAAACTAAGCATTCTTTGTCATAAAAACACTCCATTTTAAGTCAATCAGTTCGATATATTTATGGAAATATGGACTCACAATGGGACAATGCATGCTAAAGACATTGTTCATTTGTTGTCTCCGACGTCCTATTTCAGACAAAATTTAAACTTGTGTCCTCGCATTTGAAAGTCTAATTCAGTTTGCAGAGTTCTCTATTATGAAATTCATCAAAAATTTCACAGAAAATGTGTTTTCTTGCTGATCCACTGATGAAGTTTGGGAAAATATTTACATTTTTTTTTTTGCGAAAAACCGTCGGCCTATCAGGGTGAAGCAGAGCGTGAAGAGTGAACAACAACAACCGTAAACAAGAACTTTGTTCGAGTGAATTAAGATCATCAGAAAATTAAAAAAAAACCTTTACAAACAAACAAACAGTTTCAAAATAAATCTTTTTAACTTACCAGTGGAATGTTTTTTTCACAGCCACAAAACTGTCGTTGTATAGGTCAGCATGGTTGTTTTGGGAGTATCAAGATGGTGGATGGTGAGCTCAGTTTTAGTGGCCAATGAGCCGTCCAGTCTTCTTTTTGTGAGCGCTAATACTAGCGCTAACCCTCGCCACGTCCTAAAGCTAGCACCACGCAAATGCTAACAGCGCTGGTTAAAATAAAACCTGAGACACCCCAGTAACACGGCAGCAACATGCTCGCACAGCGGTAACGCTAGCGCAGCGCTAACAAGGCCGCTAAAAGACATTTCTTCTGCACATAAATTCCACCGGCCTTTTCCGCTCGAGTGCCCCTTTGCGGCCGTTGGAAAAAAAATTCACAAATTCGCAGGGTTGAAAGCGTGTGAAAAAGTCGGAAATTACGGTATTAAAGTCTCGGGAGATCAATCAATTTGATTTACCCCCCTTGATGGGACTCACTGACTGAGTTAATGTTTCAAAAATTGAGCCTTTGAAGCCAGTTTCACTCAGGAAGTTGAAATTTCGTTGGCATGTCTATCAGGAGGAGACCCACAAAAATAAAATAAATAAATAAAAAAAAAAAAAAAAAAAAAAAGTCAAAAGAAGCCATGCTGGGACGTCTGCCGTTTTGATTTGGAGCAACCTTTTGCGGTGGCGATTGGGCCGTTTCCAGGGGTCCTCGGAACTATGAGAAAATTCTGACCCCTGAAATGTGTTTGAAACATGAATTTTGGTAGATGTGCCCATCATGAGTCAACCCACAAAAATGTCTCAAGTAGGCATGTTGGGAAAATGTTTGTTTACATTGGCAATTTGCAGAGAAAAATGAATTTTCTTCTAAATGTTGTTTTATACAAATTCTCAACCACTTTTACCGGACAGATTATGATTTTAACAGAAATTATGACCAACTAGACTTTGTGTCAATGGAGTACGGCGACAAAATTTGATGAGTCATCATAAAATAAATTAATCGATAAATCTGAAATTGTGATCCAAAATTGAGCCTTCCAAGAACCTTTTTTTTTAATCACTGGCAACATAAAATTTAGTCAACAAGTCTAACATGATCAGATCCATTAAAAAAGGCAAAAGAAGACATACCTGAAAAAAAAAAAAAAAAACAGGAAGTCGAACCTTTTATTTTGAAGCGACCATTTTCACATCCCTTCAAAAGCACAATTTCCATAAAAATGTACTCCGATTCATATCAAATTTCAACGACGTCTACTAGAAATTTGAGTGTTGGTCATTGTGTGTGGGCGGAGCGTGGCAACAAAATTTCCGACCTGCCGTCCATTCATCCATTTTCCGAGCTGCTTATCCTCACAAAGGTCGGACGAGTGCTGGAGCCAAATCGCAGTTATCTTCGGGCGGGAGGAGGTGCAGACCCTGAACTGGTTGCTAACCAATCATAGATGAGTCGCCATAGATACAAAGTGAAAATTTTTACCCCCCAGTATTTAAAGTGTTACACACAGATTTACCTGCTAATACTTTTGAGTACGCGCGTATGTGTGTTAGCAGACAATAGATTCTCGTCCCTTGTCAATTTCCAGCTGTGGCACACAAAGTGTTTAACTAAAGTGACACCTGCGGAAAAATCAATGGCTAATTTAAGACTGCACCCCCCCCCCCCCGCTCCAAATCAAATCTTCGAGGTTTTTTTTTTTTTTTTTTTTTTAACAACACTGGAAGTAATGGAAAACACACACGCGCGCGCACACAGATATACACACTCTTTTTAAGTTATTATTGCCTCGTGTAAACTGTCACTATGGCTAAAAATCAAATGACTAATTGAAGGAAGCGCCGTTTAATTGCCTTCCGCCGATGGAAAAATGAAAGCGGATGTGTAAGTAATGAAAAAGCAACGCTTGCCTTAATTTGTCACAACCGTTGTTGTTTTAGTTATTGATTATGTGCAGCGCACTGGAAGTGGCCTCAAGACCCGCAACAGCCGATTGGCTCCACGAACAAACATCGCGACGCACAAATAAGCGCAACTGCAAATTGTTTCGTTTCTTCCCAATTGCTATTTTTAGGCCAAATAAACGGGAATTGGAATTTATTTGAAATTCCAGAGCCAGGAGACTGGCAACATGACATTTTCACGTTTGTCTCCGAGTGCCCTGCGATTGGGTGGCGACCAGTTCAGGGTGTACCCCGCCTCTTTCCCGTTGACGGATGGGATAGGCTCCAGCACTCCCCGCGACCCTCGTGAGGATAAGCGGCAACGAAAATGGATGGATGGATGGATTGTTCCAGGTTTGCTCCTTGAGATGTTGTCTCATTGCTAATATTGAAGCACAAATACTACTCAGCTGTTTATTGAGCCAAGAAACATATTTCACATGAAAAAATAAATTCCACAAATTTCATCAATCTCAATAAAGCATGCGCTGTTGTATTTAACAGAACAAATACTTTGATGATGTCGCCGTGGGAAATATGATTCATTTGAGGCCTACAAGGGGATTTTTGTATGATTTTTTGTATGGTGTCAAATTCAATGCCCGCCGTATGATTTTATGTGGCCCGCGAAGCCAAATCAAGAGTTTCCATTTCCGTGATTCTTGTAAAAATCTGTACCAAAATTTTCAAATTTTCATACATCATAAATGATCAAGTTAAGATATTTACAAGCATTTTTGTGTTACCAAACATGAATAGTTGGAAAAACACGTTACCCTTGATTTCTGATTCGGGTTCCGGTTCATAAATTGATTACCGTAATTCCCGGACTACAGCGCGCACACGGTTACAAGCCTCACCGGGTACATTTGTAAAGGAAATACCATTTGGTATATACATACGCCACAGCTGTGTAAAAGCCGCAAGTGCCCACATTGTAACCCAAATTGAAACACGAGATATTTACAAAGATGGTACACAGAAAGAGTTTAAAGCTAGCGCCCGCCTAATGCTAACGCTACCACCGCGCCAGCGTTAAACTCTTTCTGTGTACCATCTTTGTAAATATCTCGTGTTTCAATTTGGGTTTCAATGTGGGCACTTGCAGCATTTACACAGCTAGCGCCGTGCTAGCGTTAGCGCTAGCACTAATATTAATGCTAACGCTAGCTTGGCGCTAGCTGTGTAAATGCTGCAAGTGCCCACATTGAAAGCCACATTGAAACGCGAGATATTTACAAAAATGGTACACAGAAAGAGTTTAACGCTAGCGCTGCGCTAGCATTAGCGCCGGGCTAACGCTAGCACTAATGCTAGCAAGGCCGGTTAAAATAAAACTTACCGGTAAATATCACTGAGACACGCCAGTAACACAGCAGCAACACGCTAGCACAACGCTAACGCTTGTGCAGCACAGATAGGCACATATACAGTATTCCACTGGTCTCATTCTTAATTTTTTCGCTCGAGTGCCCCCTTGTGGCCGTTGGAAAAAAATCCACAAAATAGCCGCATCACCGCATAAACTGTTGAAAGCGTGGGAAAAAAGTCGCGGCTTGTAGGCCGGAAATTACGGTATGTAAACACGATGAGACGAATAAATATTTTTATCGGTTCACGCGAGAGAAACGGGTTTGACACCCGTGACGTAAAATATGGACATTACAGATGTTTAATTTGAACATGAAGTAAATATGCGTAAAGATGGTTCCATATGATCCAAATGCGGCGTACGATGGGGGCGGGGGGGGGGGGGGCGTCGCCCAGCAGCGCGACAAATCCGGCGACTTTGCCATTTACGCCAACATATGGCGGACATCCTGCGCCGCTAATATTCGGTGGCCGCCGCCCCGCCCCCGACGCGGGCGGGGGCAAACAGATGGCTGCCGGGGTCTCGAGTTATCACAAAGCCATTAGCCCAGACGTCGGCCCTCGGCCCCCGTTGACGCCCGACGGCCCTCGCCCGGGCCGTGTTTGCTCGCGCTCTCGACGCGGGGCCTCTGTTTGCTCGCTTTAAATGGCTCCGCCGAGGCTCACGATTGGTCGGCGATTGGCCACAGAAGAACATGTGGAGGCGACAAGTTGGCTGCTGATAGTGATCGCGAGTGTTTGTTGACACAGCACAAAGCTCGGGAAAGTGGCTGCGTGTGCGCGCCGCCATTTATGTTGCCAGGGCCCATCACACAGCATCAATCATTCAACACTAATTCAGCGCAACAACACAGGAAGCAATGAGCAAAGTCTGCAACCGAAGGGGCGGGAGGACGTCCATCGCAACGGCTATAAAAGCTCATTTTTATTATTTTACGATAAAACTTGATATTTCACCGCAACATTTTCAGATGGAATTGAAAACTAAAAACAGCTTCATTATTCCTCCCAAAAAGGCTAAAGCGTGTTCTGCCTATGTTGTCGTTTAGCGGCTACTATGTTAAATCATTTTTTTCTTTTTTTGGTTTAGTTATTTCTGCAACAAGATCCAGGAAAACTAGGTACTGTATTAATTATTAAATGAATTAAAGCTGCAAGTAAAAGTTGCACCATAAATTATAATCTGCAATGAAAACCATATACTTCAAAATAAATACAAATAAATAAAAGCTGCAAGAAAATCTGTAATGTAAAAAATAATATTGATTGTAATCATCATACAAAATAAATTGGAATAATTTCTATCCATCATCTGAGCCGTTTATCCTATTAGGATAACAATATGCATTAATAATTCCATGCACACATAAAACAATTCAACCTAAAAATAAAACAATAAAAACTGAATGTTAATTGTCATAATATGGCCAAAAAGTTCAACAGTATATTTATAAAAATATTAAATAAAAAATTACTTACTATGATACAAAATGCATCCAGTGTAAAATGCATGCATAGAATGTTTAATCATTTGATAAAAGGTATAAATAGGAATTGTATTGATCATGCAAAAATATGTGAAAAGTAAATAAATATTCCAAATATTTAAAAGATAATAAAATGAAAAATTTAAATAAAAAAAATAATTAAAAAAAAAAAAAATATATATATATATATAAAATAAACAATTGTAAAAATAATACAAATTCAATTTAAAAACCGTTTTGAATTTGGCAAATTTTGATGTTATTTTTCCATTCCCTTGTCCGCTTGTTATTTCTATTTTTGTCAGCCAGTACTCCGCATATTCCCAAAGAGATTTACGACAAATCCCATTTATTCTGATTATGAGGTTCTGAAATTAGACGTGCGATTATGTTTCCGTCTAGACTGCGGTAACGGTCTAATTCCATCAGTGGGAACCCAAGACGGGCTAAAAACTCATAGCGGGGGTCTTATTACTTTAGGCGAGCCGTGCTGTGCTTTAATCCACACTTGTCATACTCGACGTCCAAATCCATTTTTTCCCCATGTAGAGAAAAAATTGGGGGGGTTCACAGAATTGACCTTGGAAATTTCGCAGTCTTTTACCCGATCGATACCGCGTTCACAATCGCTCGTCTTGCTTGTGCCGAACAGTCCACAGAGCCCAAGTACCGCATCGCTGGATAGTGCAGTGGTTCACGTAGCTGACTTTGTTAGCGTAAGAACTGATTTTGCCCCCCAAACCACATCAAAGTCCGATTTGTATCGCGCGCATCGATTAGTAAACGAGGTGCTTTGTAAACGTCTGAAATTTCTGAATCCCTCGTTTGACTTCCTGCGTGAAAACGTGCACGACTGCCACCTGTTTCGTGCAGTTGTTCACGCTAACAGAGGAGAAAGGCTCACGTGACTTTTGCACTGAGGTTTCATCAGACGCTTCATCAAAGCTAAAATGCTAATAAAATGTCTCTGGAACGAGAACACAGCGTGGGATGATTTCCGAGCGCCGCGCTGGTGATGGCGTATTTACTTGAGGTATATTTACATTCCCCCCCCCCCCCCCCCCGGTTTGAGTCAGTTTATTAAGTATGAAAGTGCGGCCAATGTACATGTGCGAGGGAATCAGAAATAAATGTCCGACGTGGAAGAAGATATTGCTTCACAGTTTGAGTTGTTCTCTCATTTAATCCCGTATTTCATTTCATCTCTGCGTGGAAAAAAACATATTTCTATGTTACAGTGTCTTTTATAATCAACACAAAGCAAATTTGAAGTTATAATAGTGCTAAACTGAAGTGCGACGATAATAAGAGTTTGTCATTGTGATGACAAAAATTGATCGCTTTATGCTATTTTTTTTTTCCGTTTTGTTAGCGCTCCCATTATGACTAGCGTCACTTAGTGCGGTCCATATATGTAAATGATTTTTTTTTTTTTGCCGTACCACAAAAAATACATCATTAGTTGAAACCCACAGCCAGTCGTGACTGTATAAGTCTTGGCAATCATTTTCCCCCAAATGGCAATGTTATGAAATCGTACGTACATAATGATCATTTTTACATTTCCAGAATGGCCAAAATATTTGACATTTTCCATATTTTTGGAAACAAATGTCAATAGTGTGATTATACAGCGAGTCACATCCTGTCCTGGTGTGCGACCACAGCCAATCCCCAAAGCAATGGGGTTCCACAGGGCTGCGTTTTAAACCCACTTATATTGCATGTTGAGATATATGCACGTAAAACTTTGAAAATGCCCAAAATACATTTTCCATTTTTTTGTGTGTAATCTTGTTTTGCTTTTAACCACGACAAATGTCCGTTTTTCGAACCCACAGCCAGACTCTCCTCGTCCTGGCACGCCACCCGTCTATTCACCTTCCACAATGTCGTTGGAGCGGCACGCCGCTGACCGGCTCTGGCGACAGACTTGGAAGCGGCCGGCCATCTGTCTCCGGGTCCGGAGGACCTCGGACCCGGGACCCCGGCCGCTGGCCTTCGCCGCTTAACGCGGGCCTCGACTTATCCTTCCAAATGGCTTCATTTTATCACCCCCCACCCCCCAAGGCAGGTGTTTTTAGTTTATTCGAAGGGGATCGGCGCTGCGTTAGCCAGAGATTAGAGGCCTGACGAAAACTGAAATGAAGTCTACAAGGGATGGAAAAAAGTGATTTAAATAGCGAGTAGACTGTGGGCGCAGATGAAGACAGATATTAGCTGGGTAAATTTAGAACGTCTCACATTCATAACACCTAAGGCCCTTTAAATAGCCTTAAAAGGAGCTCTGGAAATAGGAGCCCATGTTCATTTTTTTTTTTTCTTCTCACTTGTTACATTGGGATTTGTTTTCACTCTGTGTGAAATGTTTGACATCATACAATCATGTTATCATAAACAGAATCACAAGTTGCAATAAACAAAATTCAAAGAGGGGATTTTTAACTTGAGAGGCGAGCGAAAACATTTACTTCAAACAGCAGAAAATCAGACTACATTCGAGGATAAATTGGCTTGCCATCATAAAAATAAATATTAATAATAATATAATAGTTATTATTATTATTATTATTAAATGAGCTTTCACTTATGGGGAAATAATAATCATCACTATTTACTATTATTATTAATAATAATAATAATTATTATTATTATATTACAAGCCTAATAATAATTATTATTATTAAATGACCTTTCGCTTATGGGGAAAACATATAATAACAATTACTATTTATTATTATTGTCATTATTATTTATTATTATTATTATTAAATGAGCTTTCACCTATGGGGAAAATAATAATAATTACTATTTATTATTATTATTTCATGCCTAGAAAGAGTACCACAGATGCATTGTTTGCCTTGAGGATGCTCGTGGAAAAGTACAGAGAAGGTCAGAAGGAGCTACATTGTGTCTTTGTGGATCTAGAGAAAGCCTATGACAGAGTACCAAGAGAGGAACTGTGGTACTGCATGCGTAAGTCTGGTGTGGCAGAGAAGTACGTTAAAATAGGACAGGACATGTATGATGGCAGCAGAACAATGGTGAGGTGTGCCTTAGGTGTGACAGAGGAATTTAAGGTGGAGGTGGGACTGCATCAGGGATCAGCTCTGAGCCCCTTCCTGTTTGCAGTGGTAATGGATAGGCTGACAGATGAGGTTAGACTGGAATCCCCTTGGACCATGATGTTCGCAGATGATATTGTCATGTGCAGTGAAAGCAGGGAGCACGCAGAGGAACAATTGGAAAGATGGAGACATGCACTGGAAAGGAGAGGAATGAAGATTAGCCGAAGTAAAACAGAATATATGTGCGTGAATGAGAAAAGTGGAGGGGGAAGAGTGAGGCTACAGGGAGAAGAGATAGCGAGGGTCGACGACTTCAAATACTTGGGGTCAACAATACAGAGCAATGGAGAGTGTGGTCAGGAAGTGAAGAAACGGGTCCAAGCAGGTTGGAACAGCTGGCGAAAGGTGTCTGGTGTGTTATGTGACAGAAGAGTCTCTGCTAGGATGAAGGGCAAAGTCTATAAAACAGCGGTGAGGCCGGCCATGATGTACGGATTAGAGACGGTGGCACTGAAGAAACAACAGGAAGCTGAACCGGAGGTGGCAGAAATGAAGATGCTGAGGTTCTCGCTCGGAGTGACCAGGTCGGATAGGATTAGAAATGAGCTCATTAGAGGGACAGCCAAAGTTGGATGTTTTGGAGACAAGATTCGAGAGAGCAGACTTCGATGGTTTGGACATGTTCAGAGGCGGAGGAGTGAGTATATTGGTAGAAGGATGCTGAGGATGGAGCTCCCAGGCAAAAGAACGAGAGGAAGACCAAAGAGAAGGTTTATGGATGTGGTGAGAGAGGAAGACATGAGGGCAGTTGGGGTCGAGAGGAAGATGCAGGAGATAGGCTAAGATGGCCTTTCATCTCTGGCGCATGTGGATGATTATAGTCCGACGCGAAGTACTGTTTTGTGTACATGTACACTGGAGACATGTTGACGATGGAGCGTGACTGTTTAATTCATAATCGCACTTTAGTTTGCGGAATGAGCGCGCGTGCAGAGTAAATACACAAATAGACGGGTGGGAGGCGTCGGTGGCGGCTGTGGTTTCACCCAAAATAGGCCCGAGGACAAGATATCTTTAACTGTCACAACAAACCAGACAAGAGCGGCGTTCTTCTACGGGAACACACCTGGAACAACGTCATTAGTGTCATTGGACCTCCAGTCCAGGTTCAGCTCCCACTGCAGACCACTTGTGCCTCAGTTTCCATTGCACCGGTTCGATCCCCAACCGGCCTCAATGCGCCCCGCGTGGTCGCTTCTCCGTTATACATTTTCCAAGTCGAGGGAGGCTGTGACGTAACTGGCATGGAATTGGCCGACATTTCCTTTAAGTGGATTTTTTGTCGTCTAAAGGCTGCCGCGGACCGAACGACGCCGCCAAACCCGACTCAACTGTCTTGACGTCTGCGTGATTTGGCCACTGCTTTCATTAGTGTCCGATCAGTCTGCCGCTTTTTTTTCTTGCGATTCAAAATGTTAACGTTGCCGGATTTTTTCTAATATAAGGAATGTGATAAAGTACACAATACTGAATACGCAGCGTCAAAAGGCCAATACAGGCTCGCCGGGCATCCACTTGGGAATCGATCACGTGCAGGGACGCGAGGGCAACACCACACGATGGTTCACTCCAGTCGGGTTCCTCCACGTCCCAAAAACATGCAGCATTAATTGGCGACTCTAAATTGCCCCTCGGTGTGATTGTTATTGTGAGTGCGGCTGTTTGTCTCGATGTGCCCTGCGATTGGCTGGCGACCAGTTCAGGGTGTACACCACCTCCTGCCCGTTGACAGCTGGGATAGGCTTCAGCTCTCCCCGCGACCCTTGTGAGGATAAGCAGCAAAGAAAATGGATGGACGGATAATAATTCTTGTTAATTTTATGTTGGCAAGCCAATCTATCCTCTAATGTAATCTGATTTTCTGCTATATTTTTGCTTTGCTCTGAAGTTAAAAATTCCCTCTTTGAATTGTTTATTGTAACGAGTACTGCTGTTATGATAAAATTATTGCATGATTTCAGACATTTGACACAGAGCGAAAACGAATCCCAAGGTAACAAGTGAGAAGTAAAAAAAAAAAACAATGAACATGGGCGCCTATTTCCAGAGCTCCTTTTAAGGCTATTTAAAGGGCCTCAGGTGTTATGAATGTGAGATGTTCGTGAGGATAAGCGGCTAAGAAAATGGATGGATGGAAGCAAAAATCCTGGACAGATGTTCGACACTAAAGACCAAGCTTTTCTAGCAACGTCATTTAACGTGGGCGGAGTAGGATGTCAAACGTGGATACTCATTTTGAGGAAAGTTTGATTCAATAAATAAATTGCTCTCGACACCGGGTCCAGCAGTCGACATGAAACAATTACTGGTTCCTGGAATCAGGAAGTTGGCCATTCTGGGGGAATTCCAGGACTTTCAAATATTCAGCCAAATAATTAAAAAAAAAAAAAAAAAAAAAAAAAAAAAACATTGCCCCTAGCACCAGTTTCACAAAAAAACTGAAAATAGGGTAGCCATGTTTGGATCGATGCCCAAAATAAAGCAGGAATTTGTTCATTTTGGTTTGAAAAAGCCATCCGTCCACTCATTTTCTTCGCCGCTTATCCTCACATGGGTCGCAGGGAGTGCCGGAGCCCTTTCCACCGGTCAACAGGCAGGAAGCAAGGTACACACTGAACTGGTTGCCAGCCAATCACAGGGCACATAGAGACAAACAGTCCCACTCACAATCACACCTACGGGCAATTTAGAGTGTCCAATTAATGTTGCATGTTTTTTGGGATGTGGGAGGAAACCGGAGTGCACGGAGGAAACCCACGCAGGCACGGGGAGAACATGCAAACTCCACACAGGCGGGTCAGGGATTGAACCTGGGACCTCAGAGCTGTGAGGCCAACGCTTTCCAAGTACATCAAGTACGTAAAATGTCGTCTCCTCCATTGTGTCGTCTCCACACGAACTCACACAGATGGTTGGAGGTGCGCAGAGCGGAAGCGTCTTTTAACCGGCTTGGCTCGCCATCTTTGGCCGACGACCAGCGCGAACCTCCAGATTGCTTTTTCAGCCAGCGCGGGGACGGCTACTGTAACGCCGTCACTACCGTTTGTATGCGTTGCTGCTCTATGTGTATTAAAAAATAGCAGTGAAAGCAGTGATGCTCAACTGGTGGGTCTGGACCCAAAATTAGGTCGTTGGAACCATTTTATGGCTCGTGCGCAGCTAGCAAAAAAAATTGCATCTTTCGAGACAGAAGTTAAGGGATGGTTTATTCCCTCTCCCAGTTGACGATTACCTCGATCCTAAACATAAAACAAAGACGATTACACATTGGGTTTAAAATAACCACGTAGTTTAGCCTTTATGCTAATGAAACATAATTAAAAACGTTTTTTGTACTGTACAGTGTGTGAATGAATTAATGTGTTTATTGAAAGCGGGAAAGATATTAAAAAAACACACACAGACTAACAGTATCAGAGCGGCCCGATGCATAGTACAGTACAACCTCGGTTCTCGACCACAATCCGTTCCAGAAGGCGGTTCGAGAAGTGATTTGTTCGAAAACCGAATCGACATTTCCCATTACAATCGATGGAAAAAGAAATAATGTGTTCCAAGCCTAAAAAAAATGATGTAATGTGTTCAGAGATGGGGACTGAATAAAAGCCCAGGGACACCACGGAAGTATGAAGCTAAAATGTCTTCCTTTTAAGAAACTAAACAGAATTTCAGGTGGAAATTTCAGAATTCATTTGATGAGAATGAAATGTTTTATTTCAGCCTATGGAGCTCAAATGTGAAAACCAAGAAAGTAAAGCAAATACAAAATACAGTGATGCCTCGGTTCTTCACCACAATCCGTTTCAGAAAATGGTTCGAAAAGTGAATTGTTCGAAAACCGAATCGATGTTTCCCATTACAAGGAATGGAAAAAGAAATAATGTGTTCAAAGCCTAAAGAATTTGGCTTTTTAAAGCCTTTTTTTTTTTTTTTAGCTTTTCCTGATCATAAACTGCATTGTAGACATACATGTATAGTTTAAATACTTTATATAATAAATAAATTAAAAAATATATATTTATTTTCTGCTTAAAATGTACGCTTTAGTAGTAGAGTAGGCAAGGCTGGGCGGGCTTTGCCGTATCTGTAGCGACTCGGCCCCCAGCCTTGTAAACTTTTTTGTATTAACAAAAGTGCACAATAAACACGCAATAATGAGTGGGGGGGGCAAAAATATATATATTTTTACAAAAAGTAGCATACAAAAACATGAACTCACGACTCAAGTTAACGCTAATGGCTAACGCAAATGCTAATGGGACAGATTATTATGATTAAAGTTCACAAGAAAAAAAGCAATGCAAAACTATCAACGCCCCCTTGAATTTCTTTTCTTTTCCCCAAAACTTTATCGAGTGTCACTTCTTTGAAGCCATGATTGGGGGTTAATAGTCCTCAATAGGATGAAAAAAACAGTCAGTAAATGTCGCTACTGGGATACGTCTGCGTCCAGAGGCTGCGTCATACACAATAACAGCGCGCGTCGTGGGTCAGCTGGTCGGTCCGCGCTCGTTATGTTATTTCCGTGTTTTTTTTCCCGGTGCATTCGAGTACCGATTTTCGTTCCAAAACAGAAGCAAAAAATATCTCGAAATTTTGTTTGAGAACCGGGACGTTCGAGAACCGAGTATTCACTGCACTTATATGGAGTTGTATATCGGTTATCTGTCAATATCAATATCTGTACGTGTGTATTATATTGTCCAAGGCGGCCGAAGAAGGAACAAAAATGGCCATTGAATGGAAGCAAAATGTAAAAAAAAAATAAAAATTTCTTTGTTTGATTTAATTAACGTGGGCCTTGACTTATCCTTCCAAATGGCTTCATTTTATCACCCCCCACACAATATTACTGTATCTTTTTATAAAGTACAATATTATAGAGTACTCTTTTCCTCATTTGAATACACAACAAGCAAACACTTTGATGGAGGTCAACGATTATGTCTGACTTACTCATTGACGGCAGAGTAACGTCAAAGTGAGTGTGCCGCATATTAAATATATATTGTAAAAGATATGTAAAGTACATAATTTCTTGAGTGGCTCTCTGACGGCGCCAGTAATGGAGTCGCTCTATATGACTTCTCCTTGCCATGAGCTCCAGGCGGCGTAATCAGCCTATAGGAAATGTGTCTTAATTAAAGCGCTTTGATTAAACGCGATGCGAACAAGTGAGAGAGGAGAAGTTGCTGCGCTGAAAGCAAAACAAAACAAAAAAAAAAATAAGTTTGCTGCCGCCGGTGTGGGAAAAGCGAGCCAAATGCCCCGCCGCGCCATCCGTGCGATAGATTGTTAGGATACGAACAAGCAAGCAAAAAAATTCTCCAAGCTAATCATCCTCACGAGGGGTGACGGAGAGTTCAAAAATAAAATGAAAGATTTGCTGTTATGACTTTTCTTATTGGTGAATGATCTTATTTTTCTCTTTGAATTTATTTAATCCTCGTCCAATTTTATATTTTTAGCCACAACATTAAGAATTTTTTTTTAAATATTAATGTTGACTTTCTTCTCATAATTTATCTCTCTCACTTGAAATATTTTCTCGTTTCCTCTTTTATAATTAAGACACAATTACTTTATTTTCTTGTGCATTTTCAACATTTTTATCTTAAAGTTGAAACTTGTGAATTATAGCTTTACTCTTGGAATATTTCAAAATTTTTTTTAATCAACGTGCAACTTTTTTTTCCAGGTTGAATGCTTTTTTACACAAAATTATTTTGTCCAAACTGTTCTTTATTCCCTTTCTTCCTTTCTCTGCAAACATAACTTATCGTCATATAATTTTAAAAATGTTCACGTAAATTCTAATTAGTCTAGTTCTGTTTGCACAATTTTTGTAAATTATTTTTTCCTTTTTTTTGTTTGAAATATTACTCTTTTAACATGAACGTATGACTTCAGTTTTGCAAAATTACGACAACAAAAACGTATTTTTTTTCTCCAAAAATTGAGTGAAATCCCAATCAAATTAACAGTTTGATTGGAATTTTTCTTTCGTCAAACTTGTTTTCTCCAAAAGCTCAACTTACTTGTGTCGCTTGCTCCTCACAAATGAAAATGGAAAGACAGGAGACGCTTTTAATTGGGCGGAGAGCCGATGAAGTCACACTCGGCCGTGGTCGACGCACCGCGAGGCCCAATTAGCGGCGGCCAACCGGCCAATTAAGACACAATTAAGAGTTGCGTCCCACCGGGGCAGGTAGCAGGACTCCTGAAGCGTGGGGGGGGGGGGGGGGGGGCCTAGCACCGTGCCCGATGATGAATATTGATCCGCGGACCACCGGAGCGTGAGCTGTCCCTTGTCTTTCTTTACCGCCTCCCTTTTACTGCACACCGTCGTTGCTTGCTACCTACAGGCCGTAATGACTAAGGTACCGAGTGCCAGACGAGTTTCTGTAAACAAAAAGAGACGTCAAGACACTGGTAACGCAAAGGATAGGTTTGGTCTAGGGTCTGTTGACTAGACTCTAACCCTAAACCCAAAACAAATTAAATGAATCTAATCCTAACCCTAATTTGCTATAGCTGACCCTAAATCCCTAACCCTAAACTAACCGTAATCCATTTCCATACTAACCCTAACCACTCAAGACCCTTCCTAACCCTAACCCTGCATGTGACTCTGTGAGAACTCGGTTGAGTACCCACAAATTGCAAAAAATACTGTAAGACAAGCAAAAAAAGTACTCTGGCAAATAATTACTTCAGTCTGAACAAAGTAGTCAAATACTACATACCTAAGCATTTTTCATCAAAGCGTTACTGTCAGACAAACATAAAATGGGAATATGTAATTTCAAATATTACCCAACAACACCACTTTAATTGAAATCCATCCATCCACTTTCTTTGCCGCTTATCCTCACGAGGGTCGCAAGGGTGCTGGAGCCTATCCCAGCTGTCACCGGGCAGGAGGCGTGGTACACCCTGAACTGGTCGCCAGCCAATCGCAGGGCACATCAAGACAATCACACCTAGGGGCAATTTAGGGTGTCCAATTAATGTTGCATGTTTTTGGGGTGTGGGAGGAAACCGGAGTGCCCGAGGCATGGGGAGAACATGCAAACTCCATACAAGCGGGTCTGGGATTGAACTCAGGACCTCAGAACTGTGAGGCCAGTGCTTTCCAGCTGATCCACTCTACCGCCACTTTAATTGAAATAATAAATAAAATCTTCATAAAGTAACACAAATTAAGGCAAGGCCGCCTGTCTCCATTGGATTGGTCAAAGGGACTGAAACTTCATGTTGCTACTCGTACCCTGGGATTGGAGAAACCAAGTCATGGGACGGCAGCCAAGGCGCAAGTTTTGCTAGCAAACAGAAACGCATTGATCGAAAGACCCAAATATGGATTACAAAAAAAAAAAAGCTCAATGTAACCAAGTTAAAGTGCCAGTTAACTTTTTAACTAAAATCCATCCTTCCATTTTTCAAGCCACTTATCCTCACAGGGGAGTGCAGCTAACTTCAGGTGAAAGGGCGACTACGCCCTGAACTGGTCACAAAACAATCACGTAAAAGTAAAAAAAAAAAGAAAAAAAGTATATTGACTCAAAACTACACTGTTAATTTCAATTTAGCCCAAAAATTATTTGAGCAAATTTAATTCACCAACTAACTCTCTCTCTCTCATTTGATACAATAACTTTCTCAAAAACTTAAGAATAGCAGGGAGAAGACGCAACTACAATTTTCAAAAGACGATTCTCAGACTAAAATATGAGTCCTAACTTTTTTGTGAGTATTTTTAGAAACATAATGGGGGAACGAGTGGGCGTGGGTGTGTTTGTGTGTGAGCGCTCGTGACATCGGTGTTGTCCGTCGTTCCGCCGGCTGCTCCAAACGGCCCCGCGATGACGATGAAAGGGCAGAATGAGTCTGCCGCTGATCCCATGAGCAATTCATTCAGTTTCTCGCAGTGAACCCCCCCAACCCCCACCCCCACCCCATTGATAATTGGGGATGCTGTGACAGAGATCTTGCCCGATAGTTGTGGAGCAGACCGGGGGGGTTATTGCCTTGAGTTATTAATAAACCCGTGTGTTGCTGTCTCTTGAGTTCTTTATTATACACAATTTACTAAATGCTTTGGAGGAATATGGAGAAATTTGGGGGAATGAGTGGCCGAGTCAAAAAATGAGCAGATGTGTGAAAACTTTAGAATCGAAAACCAAATTACATAGAACAGACGCCATATGAAGAAATGGTCTAATCAAAGTTCTAATCTAGTTTGACCAATCAAAGCACTTCAAGAATGTAAGTAATCACTTTTAAGGACCATTTATTTGTTTGTCAAGTTTTGAAAAATAAATAAATAAATAAATAAAGGTATATTGTAACATATTCAGAACAGGTTTGGCTAATGTACAACTCAAAACGTACTGTTGAACCCTACATACAGTAAAGAAAATAAGTATTTGAACACCCTGCTATATTGCGAGTTCTCCCACTTAGAAATCACGGAGGGGTCTGAAATTTTCATCGTAGGTGCATGTCCACTGTGAGAGAAATAATATAAAAAGAAAAACCCACAAATCACAATGTAAGATTTTTAAACGATTTGTGTGATACAGCTGCAAATAAGTATTTGAATACTTGAGAAAACCAGTGTTAATATTCGGTACAGTAGCCTTTGTTTGCAAATACAAGAGGTCAAATGTTTCTTGTCGTTGTTCACCAGGTTTGCATACACTGCAGGAGGGATTGTGGCCCCCTCCTCCACAGAGATCTTCTCGAGATCAGACAGGTTTCTAGGCTGTCGCTGAGAAACACGGAGTTTCAGCTCCCTACAAAGATTTTCTATTGGGTTTAGGTCTGGAGACTGGCTAGGCCACCCCCAGAACCTTGATATTTTTCTTTTCCTGGCTTTGTGCTTCGGGTCATTGTCATGTTGAAAGACCCACCCATGACCCATCTTCAATGCTCTGACTGAGGGAAGGAGGAGGGACCCTCCTTAATACAGTCCAGTCGTCCTGTCCCGTGTGCAGAAAAACACCCCCAAAGCACGATGCTACCACCCCCATTGCTTCACAGTAGGGATGGTGTTCTTGGGATGGAACTCATCATTCGTCTTCCTCCAAACACGGTTTGTGGAATTATGACCAAAAAGTTGAAATTTTGGTCTCATTTGACCACAAAACCTTCTCCCATGTCTCCTCTGTATCATCCAAATGGTCACTGGAAAACTCAAGATGGGCCTTGACATTTTCTGGTTTAAGCAGGGGAACCTTCCGTGCCATGCATGATTCCAAACCATGACGTCTTAGCGTATTCCCAACAGTCACCTTGGAAACGGTGGTCCCAGCTCTTTTCATGTCATTGACCAAGTTCTGTCGTGTAGTCCTGGGCTAATTCCTCACCTTTCTAAGGACCATTAAGACCCCACGAGGTGATATCTTGCACGGGGCTGCACTCCGGTTGAGATTGACCGTCATGTTTAGCTCCTTCCATTTTCTAATGATTGCTCCAACAGTGGACCTTTTTCAGCAAGCTGCTTGGCAATTTGTCCGTAGCCCTTTCCAGCCATGTGGAGTTGTTTCTGGTGTCTTTGGACAGCTCTTTGGTCTTGGCCATATTAAAAGTTTGAGTCTTGTTGATTGTATGAGGTGGACAGGTATCTAACTAGCTAGCTAGGTAGCTAGCTAACAACCTCACATAGGTGCATCTGACTCAGGCTAATGCACGGAGTGGAGGTGGACTTTTAAAGGCGGACTAACACGTCTTTGAGGGTCAGAATTCTAGCGGATAGACAGGTGTTCAAATACTTCTTTTCAGCTGTATCACACAAATAAATTATAAAAAAAAATATATACATTGTGATATCTGGATTTTTCTTTTTAGATTATCTCTCTGACAGTGGACATGCACCTTCGATGAAAATTTCAGACCCTTGCATGATTTCTAAGTGGGAGAACTCGCAATATAAGCAGGGTGTTCAAATACTTATTTTTTCCACTGTAGATGAGATGACAATAGGGGTAGTATTTGTTCTGCAATTTTCCAAGTATTTTTTTTTTGGGGGGGTGGGGGGAGAAAACAAGTTAACGTGTTGCTGTGTGTTGTTGTGCAGTTAGCGCGTCATTGCGCCGCAAGTGTGTCTTTAGCATGCCGCTGGCGTGCCATTTGTGCGCCGTTGGTGCGTCAGGTGTGCGTTCGTCTCGTTAAGGTGTCGGCATGTCATTAACGTAGGCTGGCATGTCGTTAGCGTGTGCGACCGCGTCTGTGCCTGTCACACGTGGCCCACGCGCTGGCTGCGCCTGTGCAACTGTAGCGAGCGTGCCAGTTTAGCGCCGATAAAAGTGCATCCTCAGCTGTTTTCCCTCGGAAAGCATTCCAATCCCCCAACCCCCACCCCACCATTCCCCCCCCACACACACACACTTTCCCTCACCCCACTTTCCTCCTCCCTCCACCCCTGCAGCATTTCTCCAGGTAGCGTTCTCCAAAGTCTCGCTATTAATAAGCAACATATTTGATTAGCAATGCGCAGCAGTCGTCTGCGGACCCCCAAACAGCGTGCAATATGAGCAGCATGTGGCAGAATTATTTAAGGTGTGACGCTGCCCCTGAGGGTCCTCGATGAGCTTTTGGGGGTGCGTTTGCGTGGAAGGGGGTTGGGGGGGGGGGTGCGAACGTGTAGCTCACCGGCGCTAACGCCTCAGGTGAGCTGAGAAGTGGAGCCTTTCTTTTGTCTTTGTGAATTGTTGTTCAAAGCAATTTTTTCCCCCCGTTCGTTTTGAACGTGTTGAGGTGTCAATTAGACGAGCAAGCAGCTTGCAGCACCTCCAAACTCACTCATTAACACTACACACACACACACACACACACACTTTGTTTGTGCAACAAACACACCGCCTGCTGCAACAAGTTGTGCAAGTGCCTGTGTGTGTATGTCTATTTGTATTTGTAGGTACAGAACCTTTAATCATGAGCATCTCTGGTCAGTATCCTATATTTTATAAACCTTTTAAAAATGTTTCAATAAATATTGATAGTGATTACTCTAATTGACGTATTTGGGACAGTTGCATGCTGTTATGTTACATTTTTGTACAGTGATGATAATATAATTGTGATGTAAAACGTGGACTAAGTCAGGTTGTTGTTGTTGTCGTAGCCAAGTACGACAGTTGTTATTCCGTATCTACAGTGAAGAAAATAAGTATTTGAACACCCTGCTATATTGCAAGTTCTCCCACTGAGAAATCATGGAGAGGTATGAAATTTTGGCCAATGATCTGAAAACAGCTGGGACCACCGTTTCCAAGGTAATACACTAAGACGTCATGGTTTGGAATCACGCATGGCACGGAAGGTTCCCCCTGCTTAGACCAGGTCAAGGCCTATCTTAAGTTTGCCAATGACCATTTGGATGATACAGAGGAGACATGGGAGAAGGTTTTGTGGTCAAATGAGACCAAAATTGAACTTTTTGGTCATAATTCCACTAACCGTGTTTGGAGGTAGATGAATGATGAGTTCCATCCCAAGAACGCCATCCCTACTGTGAAGGATGGGGGTGGTAGCATCATGCTTTGGGGGTGTTTTTCTGCACACGGGACAGGACGACTGGACTGTATTAAGGAAAGGATGACCGCGCCCATGTATTGTGAGATTTTGGGGAACAACCTCTTTCCCTCAATCAGAGAATTGAAGATGGGTCGTGGCTGGGTCTGTCAACATGACAATGACCCGAAGCACACAGTCAGGAAAACCAAGGACTGGCACTGTGAGAACCATGTCAAGGTTCTGGTGTGGCCTAGCTAGTCTCCAGACCTAAACCCAAAAGAAAATCTTTGGAAGGGAAACTCCGTGTCTCTCAGCGACAGCCTAGAAACCTGTCTGATCTCGAGAAGATCTCTGTGGAGGGGTGGGCCAAAATCCCTTGTGCACTGTGTGCAAACCTGGTGAACAACTACAGGAAATGTTTGACCTCTGTAATTGCAAACAAAGGCTACTGTACCAAATATTAACATAGGTTTTCTCAGGTGTTCAAAGACTTATTTGCAGCTGTACCACACAAATTAATCGTTAAAAAATCATCCATTGTTATTTCTGGATTTTTCTTTTTAGATTATCTCTGTCACAGTGGACGTGCACCTACGATGAATATTTCAGACCCCTCCAGGATTTTTAAGTGGGAGAACTTGCAATATAGCAGGGTGTACAGGGATATTTTGAAAATTGGGTTTAAAAATGATTGCCTTGAAAGCGTGTACGCGAGATAAAACCTTTCTTTTGAAGTTTTTTGACATGGTTTCTGCGTATCAGGGTTTTTCACCTATCGTGAGCAGGTGTGGACCACGTCCCCCGTGATCAATGAGATTCCACTGGATCTTCCCAACTTGGATGTGAGTATCCCAAGCTTTCCTTCAAGTTTTCGGAACATCTTTACGTAGGTTTCCTCTTCCATCAACTTCCTGTTTCGGTACCGGCCGCCCCCAGGTCCTTTCTGTGAATTTCTTCACATTGCCAGCGCAGAAAGTTGCTGGCCAAGTCGCCAAGTTGCGAGTACGTGGCGTCAAAACAACAATAACAGCGATGGGGGATCCCGCCATCCGAGCGGCGAGCGTGTCCTAGTTCTGATTACGCTCCCGACGGGCCCGCCGTTTGTCAAGCTCCGGGGCCGCGCAACGGGGCTCCCTGATGACTTAATTGCTCGAGCAAGTCTCGTTAAGGCTTCCCATCCGTCATAAGTCGTAGGGCGAGCCGCAACTTCGGAGGGGCGCTTGATGAGCAATTAGTGATGTGAAACCGATTTGAATTGTTACGCTTTGGCTTCTTTGCCGCGGAATTCATTACGCGGACGGATGCCGCTGTGCCCCAGACAACGTGATGAATGTCAACGACGGCGAGCGCTGGCAGAGAAAACCTCGGGAAATGTGACGGACAAGAGACGTCGCGACATTCTAAAAGGGCTTTCCTTTAGCCTGCCAGTGGCGCCGTCGTCTGTTTTTATACAGTCCAGCCATTATTCAGAAACCTTTACTCATCCCCTGCAGGCAATTAAGAGTGCGGAGAACAAAAGGGTACAAGAACATCAACAAGAGGACCGCGACGTAGCACTAGTGGAAACTTTACAAGTCTTTAATGTCACCACAGATACACCAAAGACAACAATATCCAACGTTGGAGCTTCATTTGTGTCTACATATACTGTATCAGACGATATCCATCCGTTATCCCAGCTGCACAAGGGTCACGGGAAATTTGGAACCTATCCCAGCTAGCTTCGGGCAAAAGGCTGACTACACCCTGAATTGGTCGCCATTCAGTCGCAGGGCAGATATCGACACCATCACTGAGTGGGAATCGATTTATCGATCCATCCATCCATTCATTACCACTTTTCCAGGTTGAGTCGCGGGGGAAGTAGCTTCAGCTGGGATACCCAGACTTCCCTTTCCCCAGCCACTTCTTCCAGCTCTTCCGGAGGGATCCCGAGGCCTTCCCAAGCCAGCCGAGAGACACAGTCTCTCCAGCGTGTCCTGGGTCATCCTCGGGGTCTCTTTCCAGTGGGACATGCCCGGAACAACTCACCAGGGAGGCGTCCGGGAGTCATCCGAATCAGATGCCCCAGCCAACTCATCTGGCTGTTCTCAATGCAGAGGAGGAGCGGCTCGACACTGACCCCCGCCCGGATGACCGAGCTTCTCACCCTATCTCAAAGGGAGAGTCCGGACACCCTGCAGAGGAAACAGAATACAGGTAGATGGATTTAACCTTTGCCTGAAGAAACCAGGATTGTCTGGCAACCAGTTCAGGGTGTACCCCACCCACCTCCTGCCCATTGACAGCTGGGATAGGCCCCAGCACTCCCGCGACCCTCGTGAGGATAAGCGGCAAAGAAAATGGATGGATGGATGGATGGATGAAGAACCCAGACAAACGAAAAAAAAATGTGTCAAGTTCCGCTTCAAGCAATCATGTCCGCAATCCGAGTAGCATACAGAGCAAGTCAACGATCCGGTTTTCCGAGTTTAGTCACGTGACGTTGTGCACGTATCAGATTCGAGGTTTGAAAAAGTAGGTTAGAGTTGGAGTTGGTTGTCAGGAGTTAGCATTGTTTGGCAAAATACTGGTCTTTGCACAAGAAGGCCGTTTTTGGGGAACACCAAACCACCTGGAAATGTTCGGCTTTGAATCTCAACGTCGTCCGCAAGATTTCTGACGGTACCGCAGTTTGACCTTCGTGAAACTTAACGGGCATTTTCACGATCCGTTTCCCAACCTTGCACTGGACAGATCGGGAAGAAAGGCGAAGGAGCAAAGTGTCAAGCGGCTGCTCCGAGGATCTTCACGAGACGCTCGCAGCAGTCCTAGCAGGTGCAAAGTCGGAATTGGATGCTGTTTCGTATTAATTGGCGATCATTTGCAGGGCTCTTTTGCCAAGAGCGAGTCTTACAAGCCCCCAGCTGGGGTTGTCGGGGGGGGGGCAGGCCTGTTGGCATTGTGGCAGCATATGTTTGGTGCCAAGGACGCCATCCATTTGCATTTCTTTTCGGGGGGAATTTTACAAAGCTGCTTTTGTGCAGCGGCGAGCATTGCAATTAATCACGAGTGAAATGTATCGACTGATGAAAAGCCATAATTCTACTCGGGCTTTGGGGGGGTGAAAGTGGCAGCATCTGCACTGCAATCGTGCCCCCCCCCCAGCCCCCAACGCACCCCAAGCTTCACCCCTTCTTCTTCTTTTTTTTGATGAATGTGCTTTGAACGGGGGAGCGTTTCAATGCGCCGGCAGGAAGAAAAGCCACGGCGGCATCGCCGCGTTGCACCATAAGTCATGAAAATAGTTTCGCAAAACAGGCGGCGCGTGACGTCTGTTTTTGATTGACGCCGCGTGGAAACCGGCTTTGATGGACTCACTTCAACCTCACGCACGACACTGCCGCCATTTTTCGAGACGTCAAAGCAAGCCAATTAAGCAATTCATTTTGTGGGATTAGAGTGAAAGTGCCTCATTGTGTGGGGTTAGGTTTTGGGAACTGGGTTAGGTCTAAGGTCAAGGGTTTGGATGTGTTAGCGTTAGCATTATGTTTGGAGTTAGGGATCGGGTTAAGTCTTTCAGGGTATGGTTGTCAGTGGATGAACCAAAAAGGGTTTGGGTTAGTTGTGGGGGGGGGGTTGTGTTATATTAAAATTGGGGTTAGGGTCAGTGTTGTGCCAGAGATTAGGGTTAGGTTATGTGGGTTACAGTAGGTTTAAGGTATTTTAGGAGCTAGTACTAGGGTTAGGGTTAGGTTAGGTAGGGGAAGCTGAGCCTTCCCATCTTGGTGTCCAGGGAAACGCGCCTTCCCTCGGGACGGGAAGGAAGTGCACGGTCCATTTTCCTGTGGCCAATTCCCTCGATGCTTCCGTGCTGGTGGCGGCGATTTGGTTAGGGTTAGGGTTAGGGTTAGGGCTTGGTCATTAGGGCTTGAGGAAGGATTAGGAGTGAAGTCTTAGACTTGAGGTTAAATTGACATCCATCCATTTTCTTAGCTGCTTATCCTCACGAGGGTCGTGTGAGCGTTGGAGCCTATCCCAGCTGTCAACGGGTAGGAGGCGGGGTACGCCCCGAACTGGTTGCCAGCCAATCGCAGGGCACAAAGAGACAAACAGACGCAATCACAATCAGACCTAGGGGCAATTTAGTGTCCAATTAATGTTGCATGTTTTGGGGATGTGGGAGGAAACCGGAGTGCCCGGAGAAAACCCACACAAGCCACGGGGACAACATGCAAACCCGACAGAGCTGCGACAGACGTCAAGGGTTAGGATTCTATTAGGGATCAGTTTTAGGAGTAAGAGATTCAAGTTGTGTCCAAAAGTGCCACGCTGGCAGTCACGTTTCCGACCTACCGCACGTCACCGCTGCCATCTTTTGGGACATCTAATTGAGCCAATTAAGCAATTAATTTAGTGTTGGGATTAGAGACGCCGCACCTCATAAGTGTAGCGAGACCAGAGCGGCGGTGGTGCCAAGCCGTGGATGCGCTCCAGGTTTTTTTTTTTTCCATTTGTGTTTTTTTTTTTTCTTCAGCGAGGTGGCTCCAGATGGAAGAGGGGGTTTAGGGACTCGGCAGAGAGGTGGCCAACTGGTCCAAAGCAGCCACGCTGAGCCCAGCGCTAGCGCTATTCTTGCACCTCCAAGAGCAGCCTTTCTGTTTATTTTGAACGCTTGTCTGCACACTGCAAGTGATGAACCGCAAGGCCTAACGACTCATGTCGAGTTTATTTATATACTGTAGTCCTCGATCATTAATGACTCTGAAAAGGTTTCATGGGCCCGCGGTTCCCAAATATCGAACTGATCCGCTCGTCTAGACCCCGATTCATGCAGGGGAAAACTCAGAGAAAACACAATTATGGGGGTGGAGGGTGGGGGGAATGACACCTTGAAAAGGGATCCCAGATGGAGGGAACCCCTTCCAGGATGAGCAGGCGCAGCGGATGCCGAGTGGACAAAATGTATCACATATGATGCTGTACTAGGCACTCAGATTTTTTCAATACAAATACCAATATTTAAATAAAGGACCCCTGGTTTAACTCGCATTCATTAACTATGATTGAAAAAAAAAAGACAGCGAGTCGGCTCCTCCATACCCGGAAGCGTGTTGCGGCCACACGTTAAACTTCAGGAAACCTCTCCCAGACAGATGTTTTTTTTTTTTAAATATGCATAGTTCTCAAATGAGACCAATGCGTCTTTAAAAATAGAAAATAAACCATCGGTCACAGAGGTTTACATTGGTTAACGTGTGGCCGCAGCACGCTTCTGTGTACGGGGGCGGAAGCCTATCCCAGCAGTTTATTTTCTTTTTAAGTACAGCCCAATCGACTTCGGCATTAAATACGGGTTCAATATGCCAAGTGTCTCTCATTTTTCCACGTACCTTCGCTTATTATCACCTTCTAAACGTTTAACGGTATCGGACAAAACTCAGGGAGACGTATTTTCGTGCTTTCTCCAACCGACTTAGCATTGAACAAGGCTTGGCCGGTCACGGGACTTCTGTGACGTAGGTGCACGGGCTCTATGATTTATGTGAATTAGATATAATCTATGTTGGGCTAGATTGATATTTGTCAATTTATTTCATGAAACTCTCACTGTTGTATGTTAACCAGTACCATGCCGGTCACTACATTACTAAGCGGAATGCTAACAGTGTGCGTTGAAGTTACTTAGTAACGCTTCTTTTTTTTGCAAAGTCACAGGGCCTTTGAGGTGGGTGTGGCGGGGGTGGGCGGGGGGGGGGGGGGGGGGGGGGCGCTCAGGAAGGAAAAGGGCTTCGGTTTCGTCAGTTAGGGTTAAGTTAGTGTTTCGTGTCTCCAGAGTTCCGAAAATGTTGAGTCAAATCCTTTGATCATAGCCATTTCTACAAATGTATGCGGTCGTGTTAGGACTGGAAAGATTGTAAAAAGGTGTGAGGCTTCACTCTGGTGGGCGCGGGGGAGGGGGGGGGGGGGGGGGCTTCCCTCCTTTTCATCAACAAACACACAATCGATCCTCTGTAGGCACAAGATGCAATCCTCACCAAAAAAAAAAACAAAAAAAAAACTTTCAACAACTTTTTCCTCTGACACCTCACATTCTCTCCTGGTTCCGAGCATCGGGGGCGTCAGGAGAACTGGGTCCCCCCTTTTTTTTTCTCTCCCCCCCCCCTCCCCCCCAAATCCCTCCTCTCCCCTCTTCCAAATGTACAAAATGCCTCTCATCAAAGCCTTCATTAACAAGGAAGGTTAATTAAAAAATAAATGCGTAAACATCAATATCGGCGTCGGGGCGATGCATAATGCGGCGTAATGATGTTTGAGGGGCGCTTTAGCACCTCGCTGGGACCCCTCGGTACCTCTCGGGCGCTTGCTTGTGTTGTAAGCCTTTGTTGTGTGACAACAAAGGGAATGATGTTAAATTCATCAGCGGATGAATATTTCAATTGCGTTTGCTTTATAGTTGAGCCGCTGTTGGCATTTCCATTTTGCCTCCATATGTGCAGCCATGTTAAGTGCAATCATTTCCATTTTCTACCTGGGGGTCCGCCATGGAGGGGGTGAGGGGGGGATAACGGGCCCCATTGATAGCTCTATTCTGCACACAGTGAGGGGAGGTGCTCATGCATCTTTTAAAAGGTGTGTTTGCTGCACCTACACAGTTATTATTCTCCTGTGTGTGTGTGTATAAAACAGCTGAGTCACAGCCTTTGCGGACACCTCATATCGCATTAAAAGTCAAAATGATACGTTAAGTGTTTTCTTAACACACTCGACGCGATAAAGTTGAACACCGCGCGACGGCGGAACGCATTCCGGAAATCCGCAATCGGCATCGATATTTTTCTTTGCTGCTGCTTGGCTCAAGATGTTTATTTGTCACGCCCGGTTGTAGTTTACTGTAAAACTGATGAATAAAACAAAAGACAACGAAATATCGTGCGAAGGTCTGCTAGCTTAGAGCTATCATGTATTGACAAACATCATAGACAGGCTAACGTCAATTAGCATTGACGTTACGGTCATTCCGAGTCGTGTTCCAAAACAATTTTTCATTGAAGTGATGAGTCGGGTATATCGAGCTTGTGCGCCTACGTCACCGAAGTCACGTGATTGGCCATATTGACAGTCTGACAGAACCTTCTTCAATGCTAAGTCGGTTGGAGCACGACGCCCAGAGTTTTGTCTGATACCGTTAGACATTTAGAAGGTGATAATAAACAAAGGGACGTGGAAAAACGAGAGACACTTGGCATAGAGGACCCACATTTAATACCAAAGTCGATGTTTTCGCCGATAAGAAAGTGGCTGCTTGTCTTGGACAACTGGATCTCGTGAGTAAGTCGTCGAGATTTACATGGAAGAGGTTGAAAGCGTAGAAAAGTCTGGACACATACAAATACTTCCTTGCTGGATCTGTTCTCGGTCAAGTATAAATCCCACATAGTGATGGAACCACTCTGATTTTTTCAATACAAATACCAATATTTTAATAAATAAATGACCCCTGGTTTTACACAAACTTACTTCATTACCTATGATTGGGAAAAAAAAAAAGACAGCGAGTTGGCTCCTCGTACACTGAAGCGTGTTGTGGCCACACATTAAACTTCGGTAAACCTCTCCGTGACAGATGTTTTTTTTTGTTTTTGTTTTTTTTTAATATGCATTGTTCTCAAATGAGTGCAATGTGTATTTAAAAAAAAGAAAATAAACTGTTGGGATAAGCTTCAGCCCCCCATACACGGAAGCATGTTGCGGCCACACATTAACCTACTAACCTCTGTGTGACCAACGGTTTACTTTCTTTTTTTTAAAATGCATTGGACTCATTTGAGAACAAAGCATATTTAAAAAAAAAAGTGTCAGGGAGAGGTTTACCGAAGTTTAACATGTGGCTGCAACACGCTTCCGTGTACGTTGGAGACGACTCCCTGTCGTTTTTTTTTTAAGCGCATTGTTTTCAAATGAGACAACATGGCATTATAAATACTTCTTGGGAATTTGAGATTGAGAAGAATAATTCCCACTTGAAGTGAAGTGATCGCTACACAGTCGTGTGTATTTGACTTCAGAATCCTTCACCTATTGACTACAGGGGTTTTTTTCTGTCAACTTTAACACACAAAGCTGTACAAAAACATACAAACAACACCCAACAATACTTAGATGCTGCATATTCTCCCAGTTGTGTGGGAATGATAAGTTATTGGCCTTTAGTTGGGGGCTTCTCTACCTCTTCTTCTTGCCTCTAATTACTATGCATCATTTCCAGTAAACCTCAGTGCTGCCCATATGGCTGTGGCACAAAATGGTACTACAACAAGGTCACAATTATGACACAATTTTTCAGAAGGACTGTGGAGGAATTTTGTCTTCGCGTTCGTAATGTTGGTAGTACAGTGGACCCCCTGCATACTCGCAGTTCGGCATTTGCAAATTGAGATTTTTTTAGGACCTTACTTTAGCGATTAAATTGCCAGCAGAGGTGAGGTCAGCCCCAAGTGTGAATGTTTTAAAATCCAGGTTGAAAACTCTTCTTTTTTCTCATGTTTTTTTAGAATATTTCTACTTTTTGATCATATTACTTGCACTGTATGCGGTTTTAATTCTTTTTTTCATATTTTAAATGTTTTAGCTCTTTGTTTTCAAATGCCTTTAATCATGGTAAGCACATTGAGTTACCTTGTGTATGAAATGCGCTATACAAATAAATTTGCTTTGCTACTTATTAGTACAAAAAAAAATGAGTAATTTATGAGTACAAACCTCAGCTTGTATACACCTTTGGTTTTTGCCCAATCATGCACTGATTCACATTTTCTTTACCCGACCATCAGCTTATCTGTTTTTTTTTTTGTACCCAATCCTCAACTTATTCACTTTTATTCCTGATCAAAACACTCTCCTAACCTTTTAAAAAAATCCATGGCAATTATTTGGTATGGCAGTTGAACTCACCAAAATTCCAAAGAAAAAGCAAAACGCAGCGCTAACCCTGCAACGTCTCGCGGCGTCGTTTCGAACTCTGAAACTTTGCGCGGCTCTTTATCCATCCAGCATTTAACCTGATCACTTCTCTACCCTTACGAGCTAACACTTATGAGCCTGCTAACGAAACAAAACAACGCCTGCTAATCATCCTTGTGTTTTACGCGACGACCGCACCCGCGCTTCCCCCACGCACAAACGCACGCCAGTCATTAGAATGCTAATGCTACCTAACAGCTCAGCGCGCTCACTTTGAGTGACGTGTCAATCAATTCGCTGATCGCTGATTAGACCTCGCCGGGCTCGGCCCGGATCTGCGCGTTCTGGACAATTCATTTGGTACACCTGCCTTGTAATGACACCTGATAATAATGCTCACGTTTTGATTGACAGCCACCGAGACGTCAACGTAATGATGAGTGAAGCGTTCCTAATGTTTTGGTGACGTTAATGAGGGTCAAACTATTAGGGACAGCTCGGCATAAAATGGGAAGGTGTTCACATCACCTTTGAGAGTCACACTTTTGGTCAAAACACATTTTTTTTAGAATGAAAAAAAAAGTATCAAGCAAAAAAAAAAAAATCTACATTTGTTGAAAACCTTAAAAACGAAGCAAAAAGAAAGTACTTGGCGTTCTCTAGGATTTAAATCCATGTCATTATCCAAGCCGCTTATCCTCACAAGGGTTGCGGGAAAGCTTGAGCCTATCCCAGTTAGCTCCGGGCGAAAAGCGGACTACACCCTGAACCGGTCGCCAGTCGCAGGGCAAGATATCGCCGCCGCCACTGAGCAGGAATCGATCCCACGCTGCCCGCACGGAAGGCAGGTGTGTGTACCGCTACACCAGGGTTCAGCGACCTTTTTGAGGCTGAGGGTGACTTTGTGAGCACCGATCGTATGAAGGGCTACGTGACCTGTTTGCGGCCAATTTCAGACTCAGTTCATTACACGTACATAAAATATTTATTACACGTACATAAAATATTTTCATTTTAATTTATTGTAGTAAATGACATTATAGGTATTTTTAAAATTTTAATTCGCATAAGCCAGTCAGATTCAGAATTGAAAGCACAAATAATAGTAACAATTTGTGGCCTATGGTATTTTTAGAACATACCTAGTGGGCCCCTTATATGGTCCTCGCGGGCTACCATTCGCTCCCGCGGGCACCGCGTTGGTGACCCCTGCAATACACCATCAGTGACTCTGATTTAAATACATGAAACACATTTACACATTTTTTAAATTATTTTTGGTTATATTTTTACATTTTTTTTAATTAGTTATTTTTTTACAAGTAATAAATGTCATATATATATATATATATATATATATATATATATATATACTAACAATTGTATTTTATTTAGTGTTTTATATTGATATTTTATTGAATAAAACGGAATTTAACATATTTTTATTTATTTTCATTGAAAAAAAGAGGAGGCAGCACGGTGGTTCAGCTGGTAAAGCGTTGGCCTCACAGTTCTGAGGACCCGGGTTCAATCCCGGCCTCGCCTGTGTGGAGGTTGCATGTTCTCCTCGTGCCTGCGTGGGTTTTTTCCGGGCACTCCCACATCCCAAAAACATGCAACATTAATTGGACACTCTAAATTGCCCCTAGGTGTGATTGTGAGTGCGACTGGCTGGCTATCAGTTCAGGGTCCACCCCACCTCCTGCCCGTTGACAACTGGGATAGTCTCCAGCACTCCCCGCGACCCTCGTGAGGATAAGCGGCAAAGAAAATGGATGAATGGATTAAAAAAAGAGGTTGCAAAGAATAGCCGCTACTTTGTGGCATTCGCCTCTTGCGGGGGTCTGAAATGAAAGAAAGGAAAGTAAATGAAAGGATTACTGTGCTCTGTCTTATATATTGATATTAAAATTTGTATTTTTCATCTTGAAGTTGACTGACTTGTTTATGATTGCATTCCAGTTCGGAGCAGTGCTGTCGAAACGTCCTCTCGCTGGCGCTGGCGTACAGCAGAGGAATTGTCCCGCTAATGGCGGCGGTCTACCATCACTAAAGGAGCGAATAACGGCTCTCGAACGCGACGTTGACCCCGCGCGAGCACGTGCGTTCTGGAAACGGCCGCCATTGTGGCTCCGCGTGAATTGCTCGCAGCTGCGTTGACCCGGCTAATTTGCTAGAGCCAAGTCGCTAAGTTAGCGCTAAGTGCTCTCTAGGCGGCACAGCTGCCCTGGAGGGAGGCCTTCATTTCCCTCAATGACGCGGGGAGGTATTTACTCTTAAGTGTCTGCTGTAGGGCACAGGTGGCCAAACCAAGAGGGCGAGTGCCACCCTAACCCACCACCCCCACGAGCGTCTCCTCGGCGAGCGAGGGGAGGGGGGGTGTAATCAGGGTCGTGATCTGATCAGAACGGGCAGGCCTGCAATTAATGTGAAAAAGGAGCTGAAACGTTCGCCATCTGGCAATTAAAGCGACGGCGGCGGCGCCCGCTCTCGGCCGGCCTGGATCCTCGCCGCCGTTGCCGCGCGCCTCTGTGGGAATGAATGAGAAGCGCAATTCCAGCGCAATTCAGCGGCGCGCAAATGCAGATGTCGACTCTCGAGCGGCTCAATTGACTCCTGAATGGGGAGCAGAGGTTGTCAATGGCGTCAATCATCCGCTGATTAGCCTTTGGGCGAGAACCACAATGGACGCCAAATGACACGTGCGCCCGTAGCACGTGTTTCTGCTTTCCTTTTTGTTTTGTTTTTTAAAAAAAAAAAGATTTTTAACCCGGTGTAATGTCATTTTTCTTTTATTGAATGAGATGATAGTAGTTGATGAATGAATGAATGCCCAAGTGACTGAATGATTCATTTATTTTAGCTTGATGGGTTAAATTAAATTAACTAAATTAAACTGAGCAGTCGAGGTTATTATTGTTCTCAAATTAATTTTATTTTTTACATTTTAAGTGTATTTAATTAAAACTGTATTTCTATTGAAGGTAACATAAATTAACATGTAAAATTTAATTACAGAAAAGAAATATTTATAAATACAATATTTTAAATATATTTTAAAATTTGTTTAGAAAAAAAACCACCTCAAAACATTTTATTAGAATTACTATTAATATTATTTTGAAAAACTATTTTAGTTTTGTAACGGTCAAATGTGTTTGCGTTTCTTGTATTTTATCACTTATTTATATGTAATTTAATATTTATGTTTCACTGCAATTAGTTAGTTAGTTATTTAGGTCTCCTTTTGCCTAAAACAACTGTTAAAAAGTATTTTTATATTATTATCTTAATTTTACCTTTTCAATCAATTCCAATAAATAAAACAATAATTACTTTTCTTAAAAAAAATCTCCAAAATTCAATTGAAATTAAATCAATGAATTCAACATTTTAACCAATCATACTGTATTGGGTTTAAATTACAAATTGTTTTCATTTTGATTTAATATCTATTTAAAATAATTCAAATAAATACAATTCAACTGTAATAAAATAACTTGCATGTCTCATTTTATTTTACTCTTCATTTACTTTTAATAAAACATATTTAAGCATCACAAAAATGTATTTCAAATATGAAGTCAGCAATTTAATTTTTCGTTTATTAAACTAGGACAGTAGAGTTAGGTCTTTTATATAATATACTATTATATAATATTTTAATATTCTTATTTTATTTTAACTTTTCAATCAATTACAATGAAAAAAAAAATTATTTTCTACCCAAAAATATCTACAAAATTAAATTGAAATTCAATTAATGAATTCAATATTTGAATCAGTCATACTGTATTTGGTTAAAATTATACATTGTTTTCATTTTGATTTAATATCGATTTAATATAATTCAAACAAATACAATTCAAAAGTCATAAAATAACTTGCATTTCTTATTTTATTTTACTCTTCATTTACAGTTAATAAAACATGTTTAAGCATCACAAAAATTTATATAAAATATGAAGTCGACTAGAAAGGAGCTAATATTTTGTACATACCATCTCTTATTCAATTTTATTACTTCACTTTAATTTTAGCGCTTAGGGTTAGGGTTAATTATTTACTTCCTGTAGATGTGTGTACATTCTTTTGTACTTTTAGTGAATTCTTTTTTTTTAAAGTTAGGGCATCAATGAGTTGATCAAAAGCATTCCCAGGTGGACTCTCCCCGAGCCGCTGACCCGATCCGTGATCTTCGAAATCGGCACCACCCAGCCACCCCCATCATCATCATCATCATCATCATCATCATCATCATCATCATTACGTCTGCTTCCTGTCAAGCAATAATGACGTACATTGAATAATTGAGCGGCATTATCAAAGCCCGGCTTGTTGTGTCGTGCTGCAAAAAGTTGCTGTGATGTCGGGCACTCATGACTTATTCACCGCGCGGCGCCTCCATCCTGTTTGTCCTCGTTTCGAGCGCCGCGCAAACAGCGCGTAACGATACGCCACGAAAATATTAGCGTTTGCACTGCGGGGGGAAAAGTCACTGTTTACGGGCCGCAGATAAAGTCACGATCAGAAATACACAGCCCGGGAATATTTGGGCCTCTCAGATCACATCACACCTGTCAACTCGTACGGTTTAGCCGTAGTTCATACGGACTTTGTGGTGAATTTTACGTACACGGCCGAAAATCACAAATCATACGGATTCCGAAAATTTCCGTTTGCTTGTGCCCGGAATGGCGCTAGTCTACTCTATCGTGGGGAAAACCCAAAGCTGGGGAATTCCAAACGTAGCCCGCATCAAAGATTTTTAGCGCAGCGGCAAATATTTGTTTAGATTAGCAAAATACGTTCATTTCCGGTAACTTCCCAGTAAATCCTTGGCCCGGATCGAGCACCGCCGAGCCGGACACCTCATCACAGGAAACGTGGAGGCCGCGGCCGAGGACCCGCCGGCCGGCTCTCGGCCACCTGTCACAATCGATCGAATCGTTTAACGATACGTTATCGGTGACGCCGACCTATCGAGATAGGAGCTAAAGGGGGATATTACTCGACTGCAACAAAAAGTGAGTGTCATTTTTTTAATCTTGACTTTCATCATTTGTGGCGCAAATTAAATTAAATTAGCTCCTGGCTAATGTAGCGTGCTTGCTTGCTAGTTAGCCGCCGGGGCCTCGTCACAAATACGTGGGATTATTGTAGCTGACATTGTAGCTCTCTTGCTAGCATTCTAGCCCATGGTCGTGTTTTTATAACAGCTGACAATAAAATAATTAATCATCAATCAATGATCATCGGCACTCAGTAGATATGTAATCTTTCAAAACATTTTTGTTTTCCCAATCACTGATTCTCTTTGGCGAATCTCTCTTAGAAATATCTGAGGTATTGTAGCCTGGCTGATTCAAATGTAATAAAATAACTTACAGGTCTCATTTTATTTTACTCTTCATTTACTTTTAATAAAACAGATTTAAGCATCACAAAAATGTATTCAAAATATGAGGTCAGCAATAAAATGTTTCATTTATTAAACTAGGACAGTAGAGTTAGGTCTTTTATATAATATATTATTATATAATATTTTAATATTCTTATTTTATTTTAACTTTTCAATCAATTACAATGAAAAAATAATTTATTTTCTCCCCAAAAAATGTACAAAATTCAATTGAAATTCAATTAATGAATTAAATATTTCATACTGTATTAGGTTCAAATTATATATTGTTTTCATTTTGATTTAATATATATTTAATATAATTCAAATAAATATAATTCAAATGTAATAAAACAACTTGCATGTCTCATTTTATTTTACTCTTCATTTACTGTTAATAAAACATATTTAAGCATCACAAAAATTCATTTAAAATATGAAATATGCAATTAAATTTTTCATTTATTAAACTAGGACAGTAGAGTTAGGTCTTTTATATAATATATTATGATATAATATTATTATTTTATTTTAACTTTTCAATAAATTACAATAAAAACAAATGTTCATTTTCTTGCAAAAAAATCTACAAAATTCAATTGAAATTCAATTAATGAATTCAATATTTTAATCACTCATACTGTATTAGGTTCAAATTATATATTGTTTCCATTTTTATTTAATATCTATTTAATATAATTCAAATAAATACAATTAAAATGTGATAAAATAACTTGCATTTCTTATTTTATGGTCATGTTGGTGCTGATAAATAGCCATCTTTTTATATCATTCTATCTAGTAGAATTAGATATTAACTACAGATATTATCATTATGGAGATCTACAATAAAGAAATCTTTTAAAAATTTTGTGTTTTTTCCCCTCCGTTAATTTGACATATAATTTGCTTCAGTATGTCATAAGGATTTTTTTTCTCTCTATAAGGATTTTTTTTTAGGTAGTTTATACAGGTTGGCGCTCCAAAAAGTTGACAGGTGTGGATCACGTACAAGTATGTACAAGGGTATAAAAAGTCTACACACCCCCTGTTCAAACGCCAGGCCAAGATCAAGCAATTTTCAAAGGTTTTTCGTGCTTCGACCTCGCTCAAACAAATCAACACACACACACAAAGAGAATCGCACGCCGCCTTCTTTGCATGGCACCACAGGAAGGGCGGACCCACAAGTCACCTGAAAGACAACCGCCAACGCGACAACATAATGCGCTCGCGGTTTACTTTGCGTGCGCATGTGTGCGTCTGTTAGCGTATTTGCGTGAGCGCGCGCGCGTTAAATCCGGCCGTGGTCATTTCATCATTTGATTGTCTCTGACTATGTTGATCATAAACAAAAATATGAGCTGCCAAATATTAGCTGGCATGGAAGTGGCCTATAATTGAAATGTCATCAAAATAGTGTCATGATATAAATAATAGTAGACATTTTTAATAACTATTAATTACAGCTCTCTCTCACTATATATATATATATATATATATATATATATATATTTGGAGCAATTAAAAGGCAAGTAAAATATGAAATTTACTTGCAAATGAGTGGAAGTATGATGTCAGCATTTGCAAGACTTGCAAAATGTAGTTTATATTTATTTATATATTCATAAATACTGTTTGATTCTACAGCATATCCTTTTTCTCATTTTTGAAAGCTGATTTTGAACAGTATATGTTTTTAATTTCTCTTTCAAAGGGCTTTTGCTCGGTTTCTCTCCTTTTCCTTCCGTTTGCTTCGCTCATTCCTGATTTCCCGCGTCTGTCTCGTCACGTTGTCGCAACTTCTTCAGCACCCGCGTCAGGAGACGAATCTTAGCGTTTAGCGTTAGCATGATAAAATAATCACCGACCCCCCCCCCCCTCAACCCCCTGCCCCGCCCCCTCACCTCGGGGACATATTGTCCCGTGTGGGCGTCCCCTCGGGGACAGACGGCCCCGCCGTGGGGAGGCTCGGCGGGTGAGCGAGGAGCTGATGAAACGGAGATCGGGTAATGAAGGCACGGCCTGTGGCTTCCGCGGCCTCGCCATATGTTGAGCCAAATGCAAATTATAGCACCCCCCCCCCCCACCTCTCCTATCCAAACAACTTTTTCATCTTGATGCATGCTAATGTGTTTATAAGCGAGCGCTTATTAATATCACAACGCGCGTTTAGGCCAGGAACGGTGACATGTTTCATGTCGGGGTTCTGCTGGGAATCATTTTTGATTCAATATCAACTGGAGTGGTTTGGACAAGGCGGAACGGTGGAGCAGCTGGTAAAGCGTTGGCCTCACGGTTCTGAGGTCCCGGGTTCAATCCCGGACCCGCCTGTGTGGAGCTCGCGTGTTCTCACCCGTGCCTGCGTGGGTTTCCTCCGGGCACTCCGGTTTCCTCCCACATCCCAAAAACATGCGACATTAATCGGACACTCTAAAATTGCCCCAAGGTGTGATTGTGAGCGCGGCTGTTTGTCTGGATGTGGCGACCAGTTCAGGGTGTCCCCCACCTCCTGCCCGTTGACAGCTGGGGTAGGCTCCACCATTCCCCGTAACCATCGTGAAGATAAGCAGTGAAGAAAATGGACTTGCCAAGAGAGGCGTGGCCACGCCACCACTCTGGGCGCTGACACCTGTCACCGCTCACAGCTGTTTCACATTGGGACTGTAATTCGACAGACATTTAAGTTGGAGTTTTTGTCACTGGCATTTGCCAGTTCGTTGCCCTGAGTCAGTGAGTTGCATTCACCGACAGTAGGAATCTCGACCACAGACACTAGTGTAGTGTTGAGTTATCCTCGTCACAGAGTTTCTGTGCCACCACAGTTTACTTCTGTCTTAGTTTATGTTTCATAGTCATAGTCAAGTCCTAGTTCACGTTTCCCAGTTAGTGTCCTTGTCATCAGACCTCGCCGCATGTCTTTTGGATCCTGCCTAGCCGAGCGTTGTTGTGCCTCTGCCATCTCGGACTGCTTACACCGTGTATGACCTCAGCTTTGAATAAAATCTAAGCCTAACATCATGCCCTCGTCTCGGAGTCCTGCACCGGAGGTTCGTGACAGTTGCTCTGTCAAGTATATATCTGGTTAGTTGGCCAATTGTTCATTCTGGTTGGTTGGTCAGTTTCAGATCAGTTAGTCAATTGATTGGTTAGTTGGTCGGTCTGTCAGTCAGATTTGCAATGTCGGAAAATATTAAATCAAATAATGAGCCAGGGAAAGCGTCCATTGTCTTTTGAATTGGTGTCAGTCCTGGTAAGCGTGGAGCCGTACCTCAGCTAGGTCAGCAGCTACACTAGGTTGCTAGGTCACAGGGGGCCCCACCCTTGCTAACCCCCCTCCCGCCCACTACAGGGATGTTAACAAATGTTATTCTTGGAAACAAGCATCCGATTTTTTTTCTTTCTAGTTAAGTGTCACATTGCCACCTCGCTCCTTTCTGGGTGCCATCTTGGTGCCAGTCGCAAGTTGAACTCAGGTAAAACGTTGTTTTTTTATTTTATTTTTTTTTTCACAGAAATTGTTCTTCGCTGCCACAGCAACACCCGTGTTTCTAACATTTTAGAGTACAAATACGGAGCGTCAATGGTCTCTATGACAACTACATCTGATGATTGATTGGACACATCATTTGTGAAGCAATAAAATACGCGTCTGTGTGTGTATGTGTGTGTAATATTGATATATTGCCAGATTTGGGTACAGTACAAGTAAAGCATGTTGGTAGAATGATCAATTACCTGTTATGGACTATTTTTGTGAAACAAATCAATAAAGTACACGGAGGCTTTAATGTTAGTTACAATGGCGCCCCCTTGTGAATGTTATTTTTTTTTTCAGGTACTGTATTTTGAGGGGGTGAAACGCCAAAATGAAAAAGAATTACAAATAAAATATTTTAAAAAAACACCGAAATCGTAGTTTCTGTATTAGTCTATTTTACTATTCCTACTACATAAAATATGGTCATTTAAAATCACTACATTGACTTTCAAATCTAAATATTAATTAAATTAAAAATAAAATTGGCAAGAATGAATACCACTGGCATACGTGAATATGTAATACATACATTTATACAAACAAATTTCCTTAAAATGTGAATTTTAATTAATTAAATTACTTTTATTTTTGATGGCTATTGAACTTTTACGCATTTGAATATTATTTTGTAAATCATATATATGTACCCCTCACATTTTATTTCCATATTGTATTATTTGAACTTTTCTTTCCCTCCACCTGAATTTTAATTTTTTTCCCACGTTTTACTGCCATAAACTATATACTTTCCAACGCACCATTCTGACAAGCGCTAATATTTGTAATCCAAGTTTTAATTTAAAAAATATTCTAGGTAGTAATGATACGTTTGTCCACGAGAGAGCAGCAGATAACAGCGTGTGAATCGGGACCGACTCGAGCAGCTCGATGATTTGCTCTTTATTTAATAAACTCCAATATTGACTCGTATTATCATAATATTATGTTACGAAATGATCATAATTTTGCACCTTGTGTATTAAAAACACGCCGTTCCCTTCCCACCTCTCCCGGGAGGAGAATTCCTTTGGGGAGGTGGTTTTGCCATAATTGGCTATTAAAAATTCCGTCTCTCTTCCCCCAGCGCATTCTTTTCATAGCTTTTGCACTTTAAGATGAAATCATAATTGTAATGATTGGGTGCTCGTTGCTGCAGGACCTTAAATTATGCATGAACATAAAGCGGATTAATGGTCGGGTTGGAGCCCAAACCCAAACCCCCCAAACACCCTCAGCCGTGAATGAGAATCAGCAGAGGGAATTTTAACATTTTCCTCATAAACTTGCTATGCGTTTAGTATAATCTACAGTACACTCCAGGCTCCACTTGGCTCCTCTAGTGCGGTTTGTTGACACGATTGATTTTCTTTAACGATAAGCAACTAAAAATGACAAGAATGGACACAAATCTAAAGTTAGCTTAGCATTTTACTGTGCCAAAGCTCAAAATGGTGCAGTGCTATAAACCACGGTACCCACTTGACAGTAAGTGGCTGCATTTGTTGACAAAATTAGGATTCTTTGAGACTTTGCAGCTAAAAATGACAAAAACACACATGCTAACGTTAGCTTAGCATGTTTCTTTGCCAAAATCCCAAAACACGCACTTCTAATACTCCACAGTCTTCACTTGAATAAGTGGCGGGATTTATCGACAAATTTTTTTTTTAGTCTGTGCACCGAGAGATGATAAAAAAAGTAGCACAGATGCTAACGTTAGCTTAGCATGTTGCTTTGCCAAAGCACAAAAAGCTTCAATGCTATAACTCCACAGTCTCCTTACTATAAATGAAACTATTTGTTGACATGATTTGTATGTTTTTGAGGCTATACTGCTAGAAATTACAAAGATTAATACATATTCTAATATTATCTTGGGAGTGCGGGGTGGCCCGGTTTGCTGACAACTTTGGTCGTAACAGAGTTTTCCTTCAATGCTCTGACTGAGGGAAAGAGGAAAGAATCTCACAATACATGGCCGCGGTCATCCTCTCCTTAATACAGTGCAGTCGTCCTGTCCCATGTGCAGAAAAACACCCCCAAAGCACGATGCTACCACCCCCATTGCTTCACAGTAGGGATGGCGTTCTTGGGATGGAAATCATCATTCGTCTTCCTCCAAACACGCTTAGTGGAATTATGACCAAAAAGTTGAAATTTTGGTCTCATTTGACCACAAAACCTTCTCCCATGTCTCCTCTGTATCATCCAAATGGTCACTGGAAAACTCAAGACGGGCCTTGACATTTTCTGGTTTAAGCAGGGGGAACCTTCTGTGCCATGCATGATTCCAAACCATGACGTCTTAGCGTATTCCCAACAGTCACCTTGGAAACGGTGGTCCCAGCTCTTTTCAGGTCATTGACCAAGTCCTGTCGTGTCGTCCTGGGCTGATTCCTCACCATTCAAAGGATCATTGAGACCCCACCGGGTGATATCTTGCATGGGGCTTTACTCCGATTGAGATTGACCGTCATGTTTAGCTCCTTCCATTTTCTAATGATTGCTCCAACAGTGGACCTTTTTTTCCACCAAGCTGCTTGGCAATTTCTCCGTCGCCCTTTCCAGACGTGTGGCGTTGTACAATTTTGTCTCTGGTGTCTTTGGACAGTTCTTTGGTCTTGGCCATGTTACAAGTTTGAGTCTTACTGATCGTATGGGGTGGACAGGTGTCTTTTTGCAGTTAACGACCTCACACAGGTGCATCTGATTCAGGCTAATACACGGAGCGGAGGTGGACTTTTAAAGGCGGACTGACAGGTCTTTGAGGGTCAGAATTCTAGCGGATAGACAGGTGTTCAAATACTTCTTTGCTGCTGTATCACACAAATAAATCGTTTAAAAAAAAATCATACATTGTGATTTCTGGATTTTTCTTTTTTAGATGATCTCTCTCACAGTGGACATGCACCTACGATGAAAATGTCAGACCCCTCCGTGATTTCAAAGTGGGAGAACTCGCAATACAGCAGGGTGTTCAAATACTTATTTTCTTCACTTTATCTGTCAATAAAAGACAAAACCAAATGCAAATGCTAACATTATCTTAACTTATGGCTGTGACTTAGCTCAGAAGTATGCAATAGTATTGTATATTGTAGTAGTATCAGTATTGAGTATTGCAATCCACAATGTCCACTTGGCTGTGGAGAGCTGTTTTTTTTTTAGCACAATATGTTGAGCAGGGTCGTCATTGTGACACTTGAGGAGCCGTGCGGTTATAAATGACAAGAAATAAACACAAATACCGTAATTCTCGGCCTACAGAGCGCACGTGTTTATAAGCCTCACCCAGTACATTTGTAAAGGAAATACCATTTGGTACAGACGTAGGCCGCAGCCGTGTAAAAGCCGCAAGTCCCCACATTGAAACCGACATTGACGCATGAGATATTTACAAAGAAAGACGGTACACAGAGAGTTTAACGCTAACGCCCCGCGCTAATGCTAACGGTACTTAGCCTGCTGCTGTAGTGTTATACTCCACAGTCTCCACTTGGCTGCAGCAGACTGGTTTGGTTCAAGTTTCTGTTGGCGCTGTTTTTTGTTGTTGTTGTTTTTGGTGGTGGTGATGGGCGGGGGGTGGGGTGGGGTGGGGGCATGTTGTAGTACTACGCTGAAGGCAAATCCGCGATTTCGCGGGCGAACACCGTTGCAGCCCGAGCCAAAAGTCAAACCCTCAAAGTATTACTTTTACACTTGCGGGCTCCCCGCAGACCTCAGAGGCGCATTAGCGGCCTCGCTGTCCGGCTTCGGTTTCACCACTCGGGCCGGAGAAGAAGTTCCCACCCGTGAAACGCTCGCTTCTGATTGGCTCGGGCGGGCCCGTCGACCGCACTGTTATTATGCGGACGCCCCCAGAGGCTCAATTTCCGAGTGTTTGGGTAAAGTGCACACCAACTGCGCTTCATGTATACACAAAGTCACAGTCGCACGGACACACGCACACAATAAACGTGCGCAAAAAATGGGAAATCAGAAATGAGGGAAAACATTTTCACACCGCTGTATGTGCGATTTTAGGCCGTAAAAGGAGAATATTGCAATTTGAGAATCCCTATCTTTAGCTGTAGCAGGCACTGCGTGTTCCTATCTACACTCCACCACGCACACGCACACACATACCAATGCAACTACACTTATCCTCCTTGTTGGATCCCAAGAATGCCTTCACGTCGGATGAGCTTTTGTGCAGCAGTCAGGATTTACAGTTAAACCAATTAGCGCACGGACGGCTTAGACACAGACAAGCGCAACTGAGAACCCCGTCTCGTTTTATTTAAAGGTTTTCAAAAAGAAAATTAAAAACATGACAGTTTTTGTTTTATTATGTGTGTTTTGTTTGTTGGCGTGTATGTGTGTGTAGATAGAGAATCTGTGGCTGTAGTCTGTGTTGTTGGCATTAGACGGAAAAGTACTAAGGAGTGTGACGTTCACATGACTTGGATTGAGGTTTAGCACCCGCGTACACACACACACACACACACGGACGCCGACAATCTGCTCTTGGTCGCCTCCCAAATTGTTCTCATTTCAAAATAAATCCCCCACTCGCCGTAGAAAATAATGGAAAGTCAAATAAACTGTTACAGTGAAAATAGATACTACATTTATTATAAATAATGGGCGGCACGGTTGCTCAGATGGTAAAGTGTTGGCCTCACACTTTTGAGGTCCCGGGTTCAATCCCAGCCCCGCCTGTGTGGAGTTTGGATGTTCTCCCTGTGCCTGCGTTGGTTTCCTCCGGGCACTCCGGTTTCCTCCCACATTCCAAAAACACGCAACATTAATCAGACACTCTAAATTGCCCGTAGGTGGGATTGTGAATGAGACTGCTGTCTGCCTCTATGTGCCGTGCGATTGGCTGACAACCAGTTCAGCGTGTACCCGGCCTGCTGCCCGATGACAGCTGGGATTGGCTCCGGCACTCCCGCGGCCCTCGTGAGGATAGGCGGCGAAGAAAATCGATGGATTATAAATAATAATACTATGTGCCCACAGTGAGTGTTGGCCGCGAGTGGAGACAAATGATTGACGGCTTCTAAAACATGTTTTGTCTTAAATTGGTTATTTTTCTCAGGGACGCGGTTTTATTGGAGGAACCTAGAGGCATTTTTTTTTAACTATTACTGAAATATACGTTAAATCAGGGCTGCTCAATGCGAGGATCAAGGCAGTCTTGGTCGATCGCGGGACGGCGTACCCAAAAAAAACAAAGACGTCAGCCAATGTTCCCTCTAAACTGCGCGCGTGCGCAACGGTGCACCGCTGATGATGTCTCTTCGCAGATATTCTGCGTTGCGCGCAAAAAAAAAAAAATCCAATGCAAATTGAAAGTATAACATATTTATATATTGAGTTTGTGGCATTTTGCAATATGATTCAATGAGTGAGGGATGACAGATTGTTACATCCAATGGCACAATTCACATACGTACTGTAAAAAATGAAAATAGGAAGCCACTGGTTTCTTTTAGGCAGCACGCGGAACTTACTCGAACAACTACCGCTGCTGGCCACACACTTTTTCGTAGTTTACCTTACACCACCCCCGCTCTTAAAGAGGTACACTCATAATTACAACTGTTACAGTACTTACGCAGCCCATCAATGTGTTTTATAATGACAGCGACCACCAAATACGAGCTAGACATGCCACTTACGTTTACTTTCGATATTAATGGGGAAAGTTAAAAAAGAAACGCTGTTGTTTTAAGATGCGATGACTGTCGGAGTATGTGAATAATCGAAGAAAAAGTGGTTAAACTGGACGAGATTTTCTCATTTCCGAGTGGGAAAGGTCTGGTCTGAAGCCAAAGTAGAACGTGCAGGAAGAGATGGTGCGTAATTTTAAAATTCCACCTTGGAACAGCCTGATCCAGGATAAAAACACAGACAATACAGTGCACAAAAAGTTAATTCTGTATCTTAAATATACATTTCAAAACGGTTTGGGAGCATCATCAACCCCGTCATCGGTAGCTCGCAAGAGCCTGGCTGCTTGAAAAGTAGATCTTGGGGTAAAAAAAAAAGTTTGGGCACCCCTGCATTAAATCAATTGTGTTACTCATACCCTGTCAGTAAAAATGCCAGCACAGACATGCTAATTTTAGCCACCACTGTACCTTACTGTATGACACCAAAAGAATGCATTTTCTACTAAAACACGCTCATGGAATAAGTCATCATATGTTAATATTGCAGTTAGCGCACCTGAATAGCCGCTTTGTTTGTGTATGTGTGCATGTGTACTGTGTATGAGCACACGGTGACGTAAGGTGTCTTCTGTTTCTCAAGCGAGGTGAGTGTTCACGGGGAGGGTGTAGCACATTCCTGCAAGAGAACACCATGTCCCACTTTCATTTTTATTATTCATCTTTTGCCAATGTTAACTTTTATTGCACGAAAAATATGAACGGAATGACAAAACCACCAAAAAGACGTGTGGTAGCTCCACTGCTGTTTGACAACTAAATTGGGCTCGTGTGTTGATCGTGACTGGATGCAAGGAAATCGAACAGGAACTTATGCGAGGCACTGGAAAGGTAGACGGCCATTTTGGTTTGAAGATGGTATTTTTATGGCAATTAGGTAGCGTTTTCCGGAAGGTTAAAAAATATTGTCAACCAATACCAGTGTGTCCAATCGGCACAAAGTCAAGCACGCAGAGGTGGTCGGCCATTTTGGATTCACGCTGATAGAAGTGAAAAATATGAACAACTGGCACCCCCCCGTCTGACTGACAACAAAATCCCGAATGTTCGTGGGTTCTGCGTTCCAAAATAGAACACGCAAGAAGAAGAGGAAGCGCCGCCGTGATTGAACAGGAAATGAGCGCCGTGCGGCTCACCTGAATAATTCAGCCGTTCGTTTCGTGAGGCCGCGTCCGATTCATCAGCGACGGGACATCCCCATTACCGCGTCGCTCCTTTTTTACCCGTCTCCTCTGTTTGTTTTGATTTGCCAGACTGCGGATTATTTTTATTGTACAAGGCGGCGCCTAATGTGAATAAATGCAGCGAAATACAGTGTGGGCTTTATCTACTATATGGGGGATTATTTATGATATATTTTGACAGCGCAGTATACAGTTCCGGGTCTACAATTAGAATTTTCCACTTTCAATGGAAGTTGTGCCAAAACATGCTAACATTGAAGAAATGCAGCGGAACTGACAGCAAAAATAAAAGAGGGAAGCTAGCAATTATGCTAATTTTTCTTGCCCATATTTTTGCATTAATATAGCAGGGATTCATAAGACAAAAATATATGTTTTTTGTTAACTGTACAATGGTTCAAATCCCGGCCCCGCCTGTGTGGCGTTTGCATGTTCTCCCCGTGCACTCTGGTTTCCTCCCACACCCTGAAAACATGCAACATTAATTGGACGCTCAAAATTTCCCTGAGGTGTGACTGTGAGTGCCATTGGTTGTTTGTTTCTATGTGCCCTGTGATTGGCTCGAAACCAGTTCAGGGTGGTCCCCGCATCATGCCCGAAGTTAGCTGGGATCGGCGAACCCAGATTTAATAAATATAAAATGTTAAATTGTCCCTTGTTTTACAGTAACCTACAGTAGTTATGTAAACTTAAGTAATCGTATGACATTAGATTGCGTGCGAAGATGTCCCCACGTTGTGTTCCTGACAGCGAAGGACTTCTTTTTCTTTTTTTAATAGTGCCCTGTGGCCTTCATTTGGGATGGAAGTGGTCCCGAGCCCCCCTGCCGGGTGAGCCAGGCCTTTGTTTGAGTTCGAGACCCCCATTTGTCTCATTGTATCTGGCACATCAGATAACCGGAGCTGACCCACTTGCGCCAAGTGAAAGGGAACCCATTTGGGTGCGTGCACGTGTGTGTGTGTTTGTGGGCAATGACCCCTCCCCTGCTGAGTGATGAGACAGCTGAGAAGAGGCTATGGGGGTGGGGGTCGGGGATGGCCAAAGCAAAATCAAAAGCTTCCATTCGGATTCTCACTCTCCTCATGCATTGCTGCCAAAATAGAAACTAGAAGAAGAACCGCACCCGTGCAGGCATGCGAGGAAGCTGAAGCTAGCGGGCTAAGTTGATAGCACGCACGCATGTCAGCCGATTGCAGGATGTACATCATGAGCTGATGAAAATTTGTAACAAGACAGACGATTGCTAGATTTCTACGTTACACCGCGGATAATTTATAGTTGTTGTCTCAATAATCGGTCATGATGAATGACTGGTGAGAAGAACGATCCCGTTACAGTAATCGCATGACGCCACCATCTTGTTTGTGCATCCGCTGGATTGACCTTTAAATAAGTCACGTGTTTTCAAAGAGAAGACATTTTTCTTTACATAACCCCCAAACAATTGAAGGGAAAAATATATATATATATCTCCAAATAGAAAATCATACAAGGCCCTGATGTTTCTTCAGAATTTTTAATTACTGTATTCAAATTATTTTTCAATACTCACAATGAAATATCGTCCAGATAGATGTTCCCCTGAAAAGAGAAAGAGAAAAAAAGTGAGTTTTTCATAATTTTTCCACAAAGAAAAAAAGTTCTCTCCCTCTCTCACTATACAAAATATATATATCTCGTCTGTTTTTTTAATTTAATTTTATATATATATATATATATGTATATATATAAGAATAAAAGGGCAGCACGGTGGAAAGCATTGGCCTCACAGTTCTGAGGGCCCCGGTTCAATCAAGGACCCGTGGAGTTTGCATGTTCTCCCCCTGCCTGCATGGGTTTCCTCTCGGCACTCTGGCTCCAGCACTTCCCGTGACCCTTGTGAGGATAAGCGGCAAAGAAAATGGATGGCTGGATTACAAAAAGTGGCTCTTTTATTTCTATTATGTTTGTTATCGAGGTGTTTTTCCTTTGAAAAAAAAAAAAACCTGCTTAGATTACAAAAAAAGCGGTAGGTGATTAGATTTTTTCTTTTTTCAAATCAGAAAGTACAAAGTTTCTTTTACCTTGATAAGATATTTTCAGGGAGGATAAATAAGACGGTTTTTTTCTGCAAAGAAAGCAATACCTGAAATGTATCTTTTCCCGTCTTTGGAATCTATTTGTCAGGCATTTCCAAGCTGATTCAGTGACTTGTGGATAACAATAGCTGACAAGCGACTGCTCCTTCTCACATGCCAGCCACGCGTTTTTTTTTTTTTTTTTTCTGCAGCCTGCAGCAAAAACACTTCCTGCAGGAGCAACCAGGAAGCACCTGCTTTCGCCGAGCTGCTCTTTACATCATACAAAAGGGAAGGGGGGAAACTGCACAACTTGTACAACAACATGGCAAAGCAAAGACTCAGTAGATAGGAAGTAGGCCTCAGATCCGAAGCATAGCGTTAGCATTTTGAGCTAACAACATATTACAGCGTTAACGCGTGTACATTGCTTAACTTGGATTCAAATGATTATTCAGACGGGTCAGAAATACCCAAGAGTGAGGGAGTCAAATTACTACTTGGATGAGGGGATAGTTCTTCCCCAGACCCTGGATTTTATCTAGTCTCGGGGTTTTTCCCTCCTTGTTGTTGTGCCAAAGCTACTGAGCCTGGTTGGTCATCCATCTTGGCGGCAGTGGAAAGCATCACAAAGAAAGAATTTAAAAAAAAAAACAAAAAACATTTGTGTCCCAGCGGGGTTTCTGGGCTCCGTGCAGACTGAAAGCGAGACCCCCGCAAAAGGGAGTCTTCACCTCCACCTGCCTCACAAACACAAACCAGGTCTTGTTCGCTCACCAAGGCCGTCATGTAGCATAGCAATGCGCTACATGGAATCATTTTCATCTTATCATGCTCAAATTCTGGGCGATGACAGATGTAGGAAGGATTTAAAATGGAAGGAAATGACCCAGAAATAAAAACTTGGATTACAAATCAGATCACCACACAAATTCAAATGTCTGAAAGCAACATGTCAGCGGCATCAGGATGACTTTTTGAGGAAGCCACACCCCAAAAATCCAAATGCATCAGTCACAGCACAGCATACAACAGCGGCACAAAAAGAAAGCTAAATATTTGAAAATCATGCACAATATTAGACCAACAAAGTAGAAGTATTGGAACAAAAATATTATAAATAATACAATACTGTATATTGTTACTAGAATGCAAAATCTTCAGGAAAAATATTTTAAAAATATGAGGGAAAAAAACAAAAACATTGGAAAATAGGCAATACTAGACAACCAATATAAAAAAATATTAAACAGCACATTAAAAAATTTACAACAAACTATTGAAGAATAGAAAAAACCCAAAAGATATTATATATATATATATATTTTATCTGTCTTTAATTTATATATATATATATATATGATAATAAAAATATATATCTTTTTGGTCTTTTTAATATTTTATTTGTTTTTAATTTAAATATATACTTACTTGCCACAACTTTATTATTGTTATTTGCTACAAAATTCAAATAAGAGCAGTATGTAGTGCAGTCGTGCATTAACCAACACAGAAATCCCTCCAAAGTCAACTTCTTTCTTTATTCCTCTTTGGTGTACCTAATATTGTGGCCTGTCCAGTACACGTTTTAATCTTGGCCCTATTATGAAGCTTTAATGCTCCCGATACGTTATCAGAGTTTGTCACGCTGCAACAGTAAAGTGAGCGGGTTGTTTACTCAGGAAGCGCTATCAGTATCAGTTTACATGCGGGACAAGGAAGTCTTCTTCTGTCGTATCAGTGTCATCTGACCCTGACTGCTCCTCCGCAGCCCAGCGCTGTGAATCAGAGCACGTCAGCGTGCAAAAGAGGCAACCCCTGCGACTCACGGCCGTGCGGCGTACGGGAACACCCGAGAAGGTTACGTGACCTCATCTCAGTCAGGCGACAATCCACAAAAACTACAATTTAATATCAGATTTCAGAACAAAAGAACAATATACATTGGAAAATTATATTCAAAATGACCCAAAAGTTCAACGGTTTTCTCCGGGCAGTCCGGTTTCCTTGCACATCCCCAAAACATGCTTTCATTGGACTCTCTAAATCGCACCCTAGGTGCGATTGTGACTGCGTCTGTTGTTTGTCTCGACGTGCCCTGCGATTGGCTGGCAACCAGTTCGGCGTGGACCCCGCCCCCTGCCCGATAATAGCCGGATAGGACTCCCGTGACCCTTGTGAGGATAAGCAGCTCCAAAAATGGATGGAGAGAACAAAAATCTGACTTTCTTCCCTGCTTCGGAGCAGCCTTGCATAGCATTAGCATTGCTCTACCGTTTGCGTCGTCTCTGTTTTCCTCCTTCTTGCTTACTGTGGCGGCCGCGAGACAAATCAATCTCTCAACGAGGCAAAATATTCGTCACTTCCTGGTCTCCGCACCGTAAACCGCTGCGTCACAGTGACATTCGAGACAAATCACTAATGGTTAAGTAAGTACTCGGTTCGAGTTTTCCAAAAGAGCCCATCCTGGTTTAACTCTGTTTGTGGAGAGCACCATGGTGTTGGTTGGCCTTTAATTATTTGGATTTATGACTCGGAGAGGGAAGAACTCTGACCCCCCCCCCCCCCCCGAATCACAACACTCCCACATTGTGACACTGTCTGGTTCTCATAGAAACCAGTGCACAATGTTCGACTTGGAGGTTATAAGATCAGATGGGGGGAGCTGACATTTTGATACCAAGCTGGGAAAATGCCTCGGACGCCATTGCAGGAGGGGGCGTGACGAATTGCTATTTTAGCTTGTCGCGCTAACCGCAAGCTATCTTGCTACAGTTACACCTTATTTCGAGCAATGAGGTGATCATTTGCTTCTTGCACCAGCCATTAGCTTCTAGATGCTTGACCACGTAGACTACGACCTTACGTTCGTGTGCTGACCGCTAGCAACAAACAAATCGTATTCCTGGAAAAAGTTTTAAAATACTGGAACGCAAGACAAAATCCTGAAAAGATAATTAAATGTTTTTTAATATATGACAAAAATAGCACATATTTAATAAATATACACAAATACTACCACCAATCTAAAATATTAGACCAAAAAAAGGATCTTTTAAAAGTACAAAATTCTTACACAAAAATATTATTAAAAAAAAGAAAAACTAAACCAAAAGTACGAGCAAAATATACAAAAATATCGTTGAAAAGTACTAAATATTTGAAAAAAATGCTAACTAGTTGACGTTAATAGAAAATACTACAAAATAATTTTCAATATTTGATGAAAATACACTATAAAACTATTGAATAAGAATACAAAATATTTAACACAATTATAAATATACATAAACTATGAATATTTGATGGAAAAAAATGGAAAATCAATTGACAAAAAATAAATGTGACATTAAAAAATATAAAAAAATGAAAAATCAAGATCATGGTGATCTGACGGTAAAGTGTTGGCCTCACTCATTCTGAGGACCTGGGTTCGATCCTGGCCTCGCCTGTGTGGAGTTAGCATGTTCCCTCTGTTCCTGCGTGGGTTTTCTCCGGGCACTCAAGTTTTCTCCCGCATCCCAAAAACTTGTAACATTAATTGGACACCTTTAATTGCCCCTAGGTGTGATTGTGAATGCGACTGTTTGTCTCTATGTGCCTTGCGATTGGCTGGCGACCAGTTCAAGGTGGTACCCCGCCTCCTGCCCGTTGACAGCTGGGATAGGCTCCAGCACTCCCCGTGACCCTTGTGAGGATAAGCGGCAAAGAAAATGAATGGATTGATAAATTTTAGATTAAAATCATAGAAATAATAATAGACGAAAATATACAAAAATGAAAAATTCAATACTAGAGAATAAAATATATCAGCTATTTGATGAAAAACATACATACAGGCATTCATAAAATTGAAAAACATGTGCTGAACAATACTCATATTTTAGGAACGAAAATACAAATACAGTACAAGGGTAAATACTTGCGGGCTCTGTTGTTGCTGTCTCAAAAACAGCCCTTTTAAGCAGTTTCTGGTCAAAAGTGTTGTGTAAACAGATTCCCAAGCCTGATCAATCATTGCACTTATCGTGTGGAGGAGTGGCACTGATAAGCGTGGAAATGGAGTCAGCCTGAACACTTCTGAGATGTTAATCATTCTTTCGGCATCGACATAAGCCCGCGCCCTCCTTCTCCTCCTCCACCGTCCTCTTTTTTTTCTTGTTTTCAAAAGAGGCCCGCTTCGTCATTCTCCGAGTTAATGAACTCCTGTGCCGTGTTTAAACGGCGCCCGTCCGTGTTATTGGCAGCGTTGGGCCGGTCACGCTGAGGAGAGGAAAACACACACAAACACACCTCACACCATTGAGAGGTGTGCAGATCACATTAGCGTCCGGTGTGAGTCCGATAGAAACGATTGGACCTTAAAGCGTAAGAATTGAGATTTAAATATCTCGTTATGATGAAAAAGGTCAACGAGATGATTAAGGGGCCAACAAAAATGGCTGACAAAATATTTGCCAGAACATGCAAACTCCACACAGGCGGAGCCGGGATTCAAACCCCAGTGCTCAGAACTGCGAGGCCAACACTCTAGCCAGTTGCAGCACCGTCCATGGAACTTAAATTGATTTCAATGGATGAAATTAATTTGATACACTAATCACTCAACAATTGCTCAGGTTATGTTTCGCAACAGCACCGCAATGGGTGAAATCGACAAAGTGGTGACCACATACATTTTTGAGCATTTACAGATATTGTAAAAGCGTATGAACCTCCCTGGAGTCTGATGTGTTCTAATTATTTTTTCGTTTTGTTTGTCCATCCACCCATCCATTTTCTTCGGCACTTCGCCTCACAAGGGTCGCGGGAAGTGCTGGAGCCTATCCCAGCTGTCAACGGGCAGGAGGCGGGGTACACCCTGAATTGGTCGCCAGCCAATCGCAGGGCACGTAGAGACACACAACAGCCGCACTCACAATCACACCTATGGGCAATTTAGAGTGTCCAATTAATGTTGCATAATTTTGGGATGTGGGAGGAAACCCATGCAGGCACGGGGAGAACATGCAAACTCCACACAGGTGGGTCCGGGATTTGACCCGGGACCTCAGAACTGTGAGGCCAACGCTTTACCAGCTGCTTCACCGTTCTGCCCGCTTTGTTTGTATACATTTTTAATGTTCTGGGCTAGGAACCGTTTATTTTACCACAAAAAAATTCCGGGTACTTTGCTCACAGAACTAATTAAACTCACAAGTCAAGCTAGCACTGTATTTTCAAGCCGTGGGGCGTTACCAAAGTTACCCCCAAAACGGCACCGGGCTAAAATGGTTTGAAGGTGGTTTCATGGACGAACGGTCGCCATGGTTTCATGTCGCACGTAACTGTGGGATCCGCCGTCTTCCCACCGCTCTAACGTGCGCCTTATCATGTCATCTTCACACACAATTCACTTACTTTGTATAAATTCCTTTGTATTGGCTCCCCTATTATAGTGTCTATAGGCTGCCCATCCTAAATCTCCGCTCCGGTTTTTCATGGGGCCCCGTAACGTGAAAGGAATTCCGCCCCTGCGCAGCGGCCAGCCGCCGTAATCCCTCACGGCCAAACGAGACCAGAGACGCATTTCACAGGCCTGTGCCTCACAAAGACCCCTCCAGAGGGGCCGCGGCTCTTTGTGGCTCAACCCGCCGGCTTGTGTCTGGACGCCGAGGCGGGGGTGGCACCGGGTTCAAGGTTAAAGGCAATGAAAAAGTCGTTTGCCGCTGCAGATGGTAGTTTCGGACACGCGGAGAGGGATAAAGGCAGACAAAAAGTCAAAGGAAAAATGCTAAAATACTCCAATTCTGTGTGCAACAGTTTAGCTCCTAGTTACATAAGATAGAAACTATAAATTGGAAAAAAAAAACGTTATTGTGCACCTAAAAAAAAGTAGTTCAATTTTGTCTTTATAATATTTGGCCCCATACAAAAAGGCAAATAAAAAGCCAAAGTGTAAAATGATGCTTTTGGGATGACATCATAACCCAACATCACAAACAGTTCCACATCCATTCATTTGATCTATTACATTTACCATTTAAAAACAAATTGAAAATAATATATATTACAGTATATACATACACACGCAAGTTTTCAATGCGAAACATAACCATTAAAAAATGATTGAAAAAAATGTGGTATAAAAATACACGATACATAACACCCAAAATACAACACAAAAACAAATATACAAAGAAAAGAATATAAAAATAATCACGTTTATGAAATAGAAAATATTGCAAAAAATGAGAAAAATACTAAATAATAAATGTCTAATATTTTGATATTAGACAAATATTGGGGAAAGAAACAGAAGTCTCCTTTCAAAATTCCTTAAAAGCCAAGTCAGAACACTATATTACAGTATATACATACACACAGAATAGTTTTCAATGCAAAACATAACCAATATTAAAAAATGATGGAAAAAAATTGATAAAAAATACACTATACATAACACCCAAAATACAACACAAAAACAAAAATACAAAGAAAAGAATATAAAAATAATCACATTTATGAAATAGAAAATATTGCAAAAAATGAGAAAAATACAAAATAATAAATGTCTAATATTTTGATATTAGACAAATATTGGGGAAAGAAACAGAAGTATCCTTTCAAAATTCCTCAAAAGCAAACTCATCTTGTTGGACACTAAAAACAAACAACTTTGTTTAACAGAACCACGGCTGTAAATGAATGCATATTAAAAATAGACTAATGGACATAATTTAAAAACAATAAAACCGGAATAAAGTTAAAAACAATGAAAAGTAAACAGAGAGAGGCCAGAATAGAAGGCATATGCTCCCGCTTACGAGTTCCAGTTAAGAGCATCATTTTTACCCCCCACCCCCCAAAAATGTTATCGTAGTCATTCTATTAACAATTAATAAATCTGTGACGTTGTTGTCACTATGTCCCGATGTTTATCATTACTCTAATCCTCTCAGATCCGCTAGCAGCTGGCATCCCCTTCCCTGCGCCACTACTTTCTCCCTAAGTCTGCAGGTGGCCATGTTCTCCACTTGCGCCGAGGCTGAGGGTCTCGTCCCATTCACATACAAATAAGCTCTCGCTGGCTCTCAGAAGATCAATTTACGCCGCGATAATCTCGCACAGTAAGCAGACTAGGGAACGCGCACGCAGCGAAAAATGAAATAATATTCGTCATGTGCTTTTCTATGTAGAGCTTTGGATGATATGGATGTTTGTATGCATATATCTATGTCTGAATACATATATAACAACGTATTTGCATTGAGGAATATGTAAAAGATGTTAAGCTAGGCGGCACGGTGGATCAGCTGGTAGAGCGTTGGCCTCACAGTTCTGAGGTCCCAGGTTCAATCCCGGACCTGCCTGTGTGGAGTTTGCGTGTTCCCCCAGTGCCTGCGTGGGTTTTCTCCGGGCACTCCGGTTACCTCCCACATCTCAAAAACACGCAATCTAAATTGCCCATAGGTAGGGCCAAGGGCGAGTGCGGCTGTTTGTCTCTTTGTGGCCTGCGATTGGCTGGCAACCGGTTCAGGGTGTACACCGCCTCCTTCCCGTTGACAGCTGGGATAGGCTCCAGCACTCCACGCGACCCTTGTGAGGATAAGCGGCCAAGAAAATGGACGGATGGATGTTGAGAGTAAGAATCAAATATATTGGGACACTTCCCCATGTTACTGAAGAAGAAAGTTTCCAAACCTTGAACTACTACTGTAGCTCTAATCGTGTCAGTATATAACAGGGGTGTCAAACTCATTTTTGTTGCGGACCACATTGTAGTTACGGTTTCCATCAGAGGGCCGTTATGACTGTGAAACCATGAAAAACGTTCGCCCCGTCATATTTGCATGTGAAATTTATGAGCTCGTTTTGGAATTAGAAATCAAGGTTAATGTGTTTTTAAAGTATTGCTGATGCTTGGGTATACTATAATGCTTGCAATATCTCAACATTATCATTTTTAGTATGACAATTTGACATTTTGGTACAGATTCGAACAAAAAATCATGGACCTTCATACTCACGATTTGCCTTCCCGGGCCACGTAAAATCATGCAGTGGGCTGGATCTGGCCCCCGGGCCTTGAGTTTGACACCTGTGCTATATAATGTGTGTACTGTATGTATGAATTTGGGTACTTGTCTACATAAAATACACATTATTATCTAATTAAACAAACTAAAATAAATGGTCTTCAAAAGAACAACTGTGAATATATTAAGGCTCTTGGCTGCTATTTGAGGAAATACAATAAAAGATGATGGCCCTAGCTTATTTCTCCCCCCATAAAACACAGATCAAATGTATCAAATGAACAGCTGACACCCTCTGCAGTTGAGTAAATAAACGCTGCTAGCCACTATTTCAGGAAATAAGGCATTTATGAAAGCGGAACACAAATAGTTTGGTAATGGTTCACGAATAAAACAACCAATTGTATAGACAAAGGCCATCTCTCAAATTAATGGCTCATTTCAAATAAATGGGACTCTAATGGTACTTTTGCACTTTTGGAAATACAGTACAAGATGCTTATTTTGTTCCAGTTAGTAATTACTTAAATAGCCCATACAATGAGGATTTGTGAAAATAAAAAATGAAAAAAAAAAAAAAAAAAATCACACATTCACACCTTAGTTCATATAAACTCTCCACAGTTTAGTAAATAGACTGCGCTGAGGAAATCGAGCATTTATCAAAAGCCCATCAGGCAGCGGGATTTTTTACTGTACAGGGCAGTAAAATGTGAATTTGATAAAACCAACAGTACTTCCAATAAATGCCAACTACGGTTTACCGTTAAATAAAATAAATGCCCCCGGCAACTACTTGAGGAAATGATGTCGTTAAGGAAGGAGAACATGTGTCACGATTGTTTGCTGCTGAGGCTGGTAACAATTTAACTATGTAGAATCATTTGCACAAATAAAAATCTCATCTCAAATGAATGTTTTACTTCAAAAACATTATGCAGATGATCACGTTACCACTATTCTAGTAAGGAAGTAAGCTATGTAGGAAAAGGACACAGCAGGATGTCAGTGCTGTCCCGACTCTGCGATCAGAGCTCATTTATTAAAAACAGAATGCAGCCCCTACTTCAAATAAAAAACCTGCTGTTGAGGATAAAAGCGTAATTTGCTTGTAACTTGTGATTTTAGTGCGAGTCGAAAGCAGACAATGAACCGCAATCTCGCTGCAGGCGGAGTGCGGCCTCGTATAAAAAGCAATAATGGAAATTCCTGCACGGATGAGCGGATTTTTGGAGGGCTTTTTTTTTTTTTTTTTTTTAAATGGACGGCCTGTGGACAGGAGGAAAATTTTCACGTGGATGGAGCTCATCTCACGCAGGGACAGGAAACATGACCGTCGGACTTGATGCAGGAAGCAGGAAAAAGCGCGAGCTGGCCCTTATTTGTTCTTTTTCCAGTAAGCGACCGGAGACGAGCCACCTGCGCTTCACAAAGACGCCATTCATCGGAAAACGTCGAGGCATTCCGGGAGATGGGCCGGGGAAGTCTCCTGGCCGCGATTGGGTCGGGTGAAAGACCAAAGGAGGCCCGGCGGATAAAATTTCAGAGGCCGATCGGTTCAGGATCGCACCGTCATGCTCGGGATTCTGTGGGAGTGACCGACTTGGGCCTATTAGACACAAACATAATCGAGTTGTTTTGGTCCTGAGTTTTCTCCTTCCCGGACTAAGGCACACGAAAGCCAGACTATTGAAAACAACGCAGCTTCAGCTGAGTGACTTTATTTTAATGCTCACAAACAATTCAAAACACTATTGAAGAGCAAATTTTTTACCCCAAGATCTACTTTTCAAGCAGCCAGCCTATTGTGAGCTACCGACGACGAGGGTGGGTAATGATGCTCCCAAACCGTTTTAAGGTTAATATTATGTTGCCTCCTATATTTAAAATACAGAATTAGCTTTTTGTCAGAAATGTCGGTATTTGAAAATCCTTTTATGCCTATATTCAACTGAATACACTACAAAGACGAGATATTTAATGTTCAAACTGATAAACCTTGTTGGTTTTTTCTTGCAAATATGATTTCATTTTGAGTTTTATGCCTGTAACATGTTCCAAGAAACGTACGACTGGCAGTAAAAGACTGGGAAAGCTGAAGAATGGCTAAAAAAAAAAAAAAAAAGTTTGGAACACTCCAAAGGTGAACAGATTAATTGGAAACAGGCGAGTGTCATAAATGGATATGAAAGGAACATACCCGAAAGGCCCAGTTCTTCAGATCTTGGCGAGACTAGTCTCCCACTGAAAACAGAGCGCGTTATAAAGCGCAAATGATGCAACGGAGACCCCAGACGGTTGAGCAACTGAAGTTGTACATTAAGCAAGAATGGGAAAGAATTCCAGTTAAAAAGCAGTTATGTGCTGCTAACAGAAAACGTGAGGAAAATGTGCCTCTGTCCCTGCTCTTTGGCAACATGTTGAGTCATATGAAAAATACTATAAGTCAGCATTTGAACAACAACAAAAAAAAAACAAGGTTGAACATAAATATGTTGTCTTTAGGTTGAAAATGCATTGCAAATTTTATTCTATGTTCTATCGACATTTTACACAACATCCCAATTTCATTGGAAATGGGGTTTGCACACGAGATCATATCAATATTTAATCTCCCTCTGATTAACTTTCCTGAGACTCCAGTGTTAATTAGGCCTCTATTTTTAAACTCCTGTAGCGTTTCAAGCCTTCTTCCGTGTGCAATGCACAACTTCAAGGTCACAATATGAAAGTGGAGCAGATTTTTTTTTTTTTTTTTTTACCGCCGGCTCGTTTTGATGTTGCTTCATCACCGAACCAGCTGCTGCTCGTACTCCACCCCGCTAGCCGTGTTTGTAAAGACAGCTCGGGGAAGACCCACTCCGACCCCGGATTCCACTTCCCTGGCTCGCAGATCCTGCCCAAGCTTGTCCTACTGGCTTCGGGCTGCCCCGACCGCATTGCCGAGCCTCGGAAGGACGAGATAATGATCAACTCTGCAAGGTTGTGCACGCCTAACAACACTCGGGTGCTTTTTTTGTTCATGTCGGAACGATCAAAGCCTTGCCGTGGCCGTGACGCAATGAGAGGTGGAAAAGTACTTACCCTCTGTACTTCTGTAGAAATCCAGATACCGTGTGAGTGTACAAACAAAACACTGGAAAAATTAGGTCACATTTAACTCCGGCATTTCACGCAAAGCAAAAAAAAAGTGGTGTCTGAAATGTAATTACGTACAAGATGTATATATATATATATATATATATATATATATATATACATATATACATAACCGAGGGGGTGCCTTGACTTGTGATTTAATATTTTTAAACTCAATTTGTTCAGATATCAAATCGGTTTGCCTCAATGAAAATAATTATTCTATTTAGGCGGCAGAAATTTTTTTTTTTTTTTTTTTTTTAAAGGAAAACAGCAAGGTATTGTTGAAAAAAACATTTTTAAAAAAACATACAAGATACTATAAAAAATAATTTTAGTTCACATTGGCCGTTCACCGCAGAGTTCAGTGTCATTTTATATTTGTGAAAGTCATCAGAAAAATAAGTACCCACAAAAATCTACTCATGTACAGTCACAAGTGTTTACACTTTGTTACTACCCAGAACTGGGTTTAATTATGAGACGTGTGACTGCCACCCAACATGAAAAGGAACTAAATGTGTCACATTTTTAAATACCACCTTTCAAACGCTGTGTCAATGCGATGAGTGGTTTTTTGGTTCTGGCCCGGCCCCGCACTAGAAAGAGTGCAGATGTAAGCACCGCATTGCAGATGGTAAGTCGTAAATTCAGCGTAACGTGTCCAGGCAGAGACAGGTATTTAGATCATGTGGTTTGCGTCTTTGCATTTTCTGGCCTTTTGTTCACTTTAACAGGCTGAAAGGTTCACAAAGTTTGCATGCAACTGACAAAATTTGACTTTTTTTGGTGCCTCTTTTCACTGAGTTTTAAAAGTTACAAAATTAACATTTTAGTAGCTTGTCGACAAATATTTGAGTTTCTGGAATGCCTGTTAATCTAGTTTGTCTTTTTAGCCCTTCAGAATTTTTGACTTGTTTTGCAAAAGAGAGTCATTTACATAATCCCCCCCTCCACCCACACAAACACAGTTTCTCCACCCATTACCTGCCAGCAAGGATGGGTGAAAAACCACAAACTAGACTACTTTGCTTGAAGCGCCATCTCGGCAGAGCCAAACTCGCTGAAGCGAGCCACAGTGTCGCTGGCTGTCCAAATTAGCATTAGCGAAGGGCAAGATTCAGGTCTGCGCCGCTTATCAGAAGCTAGCACTTTTAATTAGCTTCTTTAAAGGAGAAATCAGCGCTGATTTCTCGTATTTACCTTCATCTGATGAAGGAATAGCAGTATCGGTTAATCGGGAAGACAGAGGAATACTTCCATACAGATTTGAACCTGTGGCGATAAATGTTGAATATTCAGATGGTTCTTCGGGCGGAATGATGCAGAGTCTGACTACTCGGAGGCCGACGTGCGACATAAGTGCGTAAACAAAGGCCCCCGGAGCTCCGGGCCGGCAGCCGCGGATGGTACTTCGGACGGGAATGACGCAGGAGTCTGATGAGCAAGCTCCGGCGGCGGGCCGCGAGCAGAACTCCGGTGTACTGGGAGGACTTTAGCTCGCTCCCCGGAGTTCGGCTAACGACCTCCCCGGCCGCCGAAGCTCGGCTCACAGCTGGAGCTTGCTCGTCAGACTCCTGCGTCATTCCGCCCGAGGAACCATCCAAATATTCAACATTATTTACAACCACACGTTCAGATCTGTATGGAGGGATTCCTCCGTCTTCACGATCAACCGATACCGCTATTTCTTCATCAGATGAAGAAAAATTCAAGAAATCAGAGCTGGGCATCATGGTGTCCCAGGTAATTGAGCGTTTGGAACAGCACATTAAACGTCACATCTGGCCACGTAGCTCATGTCAATCGCGAAAATGGCAGCGCCCCTGAAAATTCATAATTGTCGATAAAAATCTTCTCAAAACACTATTAAATGAGAGGATTTAACATCACATTGTCAAAATAGAGTACATGTTACATGACTTATTGGATACATTGTTCATGCAAACCACTGGATTTCCCCTTTAAGCGACTTGCCAATTCTTCGAATTGTCGACGAATCAGCAAACAGCATTGCATTTAGCTCTCTCCCCTTTAAGCGACTCGCCAATTCTTGAACGTTTGGCAAATTTGCCGACGTGGTGGTGGGTACGAATTGTCGACGAATCAGCAAACAGCATTGCATTTAGCTCTCTCCCACCACTTTTAAGAACCCAAGAGGTAGCTCAAGCGAAACATTAAGAATATGGCACCCTTTACAATGGCAATGCAATAAAATGATGAACTGAGGCATATTTGATTGGAGTAGTGGTTAGGTTTTTATTTATCAAAAAAAAAAAAAAAAAAAGACATGACAATGTGGCTAAAAAAAAAAACATCTGTCCCAACAATGTCAAACAATGCATATTTTAAAAAGGGTCAATCTAATAATCTGTAAACGCCATGAGAAGTGATCATCTAAAGTGCTTCAGGTGGGAGATAGAAGAGAGCAACCACAGTAATCGGAATTCTCAATAATACTTTTGCTTTCACGTGGAAAAAGTCTATGAAGTGTAAAATAAAATTGTGATGTTAGCATACAAAAAAAATGAATACATCATTGATGGTCTAACCCGTCTAGTTATTTTATTTAAAATCTTCGTGTTTTTGGTAAGAATACACCAACCGTTGGCAATTTCAATCACATCCTGTACCACACTTCCATACCTCACACCTTCTGAACGTTAAAATCACGTCTTAAAACCCTCACTTTGTCTAAAACTCTCTTCATCATACTTTGTTCCTTTACACATCACTTCCTGATCCACATGCATGATCACATGACTCAAGGCTGTGTTCACACTTGGGAGTTGGCTACTTTTCTGCCGTCGTTTGAATGCTGGCCCACGTAGAGTGAACAGAACCGCACGAGAGATCATTTCGAAGTGCAACTAAATAACCTCTTCAAGCAGTCTCGGTTCGGACGATGGCGTTCACACTTGATCGGTCTCAATCTGCTTGTCCAGATCATAGCATTCACACTTGCAGAGCAATTGCACCAGAGTTCATTTTGGTACTCTGGTCAGGACCTAAGACACTTGGACCCAGTTCTTTGTGTCCTTGTAGAATTCAAACTTGAGCTCAATTTAATCAAACCACAAAAGAGTTCACTTGAAAGTGTTTTGAAGCAATTTCAGTCACCTTGTTTGGTCCTCAAGAGAGTTCAGACAGCTTACACACAACCAGATGAACTGCACGAGTAGAGCAACCACACCAGAGTTCGTTTTAACTAAACCAAACCAGAACAGACCCAAGATGATACACGGTTTATACATTTGGTCCAGTTATCTTGCCTGGGATCATCATCGTCGGGCCAAATTTTTATTTCATGGTTCAGACGAAGTGAACTGAATGGAATTTGGAGTTTGCCAACAAGGAGATCAATCCCAACACTCAAGTAGTTTTGGGTCACTCGAATGTTCAGATGATGGCGTTTACAACGGGCCAAACAGCACTTAGCAGAGCAATCACATCAGATAACAAAACAAATGGGACCAGAGTGGTCCTGACCAAAAGATATGGTACACTTGGTCCAGCTCTTTGGTCCGTGGAGCTTTGACACTTCAGCGCTCGAATCAGAGTTTACTTGCAAACTGACCAGAGATCACCGCATAAAGCTGTCCTTGTCTGCTTGTTTGGTATGTGGTAAAATCATTCACGCTTGACCAAATAAACCACTTCAGCAATTGCACCAGCGTTCACGTGAAGCCAACAGAGAGGAACAGGATTCTGGTGTATACAACAAAAAAAAAAAAAAAAAATACATGAATTACAGTTTTAGTCTGGTTTGCCATGTACTCCCACTGGTACTCTCATCATTGGACTAAATTTAGCCTTCACACTAACTGAAACATCAGTTAAATTGCAAGTGGGTTGAGAGCGATTCCACAAGAAGTCCAAGTCCACCAAAGTTGAACTGCAAACAAGTCAGGACCAAGTCTTCAAGCAGTTTTGGCCCAACTCTTTGGTCTATGTAGCGTTCATATTTGAGCGCCAATGAACCAAAACTGACCAGAGTTCACTTGCAAACAGACCGAGACAGAGTGATTAAACGGCCTCAGTCCGGGCGCTCAAGTTCTAACTTTACCAGAACGAAAGAGTTTTTAAACACAGTTTTCAAATAGTCTCTAGGTGAACTTGTGCCACACCATGGTTTACATTGCTCAAACGAACTACACTCTGAAAGATCGCACCAGAGTTCGTTTTTAAACCTGACAAGTGTGAACACAGCCTGACAAACCTTTAAGCTCAGAGAACAGAGACAACAATGTAGATGCTGGATTTGACTCCAGACACTCCTTCATCTGAAACTCAGTCTTTATCGCTTCTTCCTATGTTGCCGGATCACCTTTCTGTGCTTCAAGATGAGGTCATAGAGTCGGTCTAGGCCCTCCCTGAGTCCATCCCCGATGATGGCGCAGGCGGGTTGCAGGTGCCACGGCGTTGCCGGGCTTAGCTCCTTGAGTGCAAGTAGCTTCTCGATCTCGAGCAGCCCTAGGGAATGCCTCAGGTCCTGCTTGTTGGCCACCACCAACAGAGGCACGCCCTGGTTCTCAGAAGTCTTGGCGATCTTGTGGAGCTCCGTCTTCGCCTCCTCCATGCGCTCAGTGTCCACAGAGTCCACCACAAAGATGATACCGTCCGTGCAACGGGTGTAGGACTTCCACAGCGGCCGCAGCTTCTCCTGGCCGCCCACGTCCCAAAACTGGAAGGTCACAGTGCGGTGACCGCCCAAGGACACCCGCACCCGCTCAGCGTTGAAGCCCTTGGTGGGCACTGTGTTGACAAACTCATTGAACTGCAGCCTGTACAGCACGGTAGTCTTCCCAGCTGAGTCCAGTCCAAGGATGGCGATATGGAAGGACTGGAAGAAGGGGATGCTCGCCAGGAAGCCTGGTTGTTCCGAAAAGCCATTCCCCATCTTTCCTCATGGGGAAGGGCCAGCACGATTCAAGCCAACTTCCACGCGCTAATCCTCAGTGTAATTTTAATATCCAAAATGGCTGCAGCAAGAACCTGCAACCACATTTAAGGTTATTTTTTCACTGAACACAGTCTTACAAGAATTAAATGTGAACTGGATTTTAACTCCATCATGTAGCCAAGAGCGCTTTGCAGATGCTCAAACATTTACAGTCTGTCATTATCTACCTATTTCCCAGAATTTATTCGTGAGCAAGCCAGCGTGGATGACATCACATGACGACTATTTACACAATACGATCACCACATTTAGTTCCTCTGCCTGTGACTTAGCTAGCCGGGGGGAAGGGGGGTTAAGATACTCTGCATTTCAACTGGTTGGACTACACGGAAGCACTTCCGTGTCAAAGCCAAAAGCTAGGCTAACAGGACCGCTGGACAAGCCTAGAAAATGTTCTTTTTTTGTTGTTGCTGTTCTTAATCCATGGGGTATTCCGCTGTAATCCTGTCAAATACTTTTTTAAAAGATGAAATTATGGAGAATTTATTTTTTAATAGCTTATATATACACACACACACACGAATAGTTGGGTCCAGGGCTCAACAACCTTTTTGAGGCTAAGGGCTACTTCCTGAGCACTGATCGTACGAAGGGCTACGTGACATGTTTGCGGCAAATTTCAGACTCAATTCATTACGCGTACATAAAATATTTTTGGTTTAATTCATTGTTGTAAATGACATTACAGGCATTTTAAAATTTTAATTCACGTAAGGAAGTCAGATTCAGAATTTAAAGCACAAATAACAGTAACAATTTGTGGCCTATGGTATTTTTAAGAACATACCGAGTTGGTGACCCCTGGTTTGGTCTTTGGCATGCCTCCCAAATAAAAATCTAAAACTATTTCAGAAAACGTGTGTCAGTGAGCTGGTCATAATTTTGCCAAATTATAACAATTTGACTGCTCTACATAATACTGCTCCCACATTCAATTTCTCTGCTCATGACTGGGTAGCTAGGCTAAAAGATCGCCCATTTCAGTAGACGGCCAAACAAAACTTTTATCACGTGAAAGCCATAATCGAAGCCGAATTGCATTGTTGTTGAATGTGCAAATTATTTTACAATATAGTTGATGATTTTACTTTATGTGGGTTACCCACACTTTACAGTTGGTGCTGGGTATTGGCCCCACAGTAGAGGAAGGCAGGGTGAGCCGTGGCTCATTTGCAAAGGTGCAGAGCAGCCAATTTTAGTTAGGCTCTATTAAAAAGGGAGAAAATTATGAAATGTGATTAAGTGTATCAAAACTAAAACTCTTTGCAACACGATACAAATGAAAAGGAAATTGTTTGGATCAGTTCCCAGCTATGCTCCTGAGTTTGAGTAAAACCAGTTTGACATCAAGTAGCGAACTATTGTGAGCCTTCCTGGGAATCCAACCCTTATCCCCATTAATTTGGATTTACCAACTCCAACTTGCATTTGCATTAGCAACAAAACACTATTAATCCTAATGCATCAGGTCGTTAGCCAATAAAAAGATTCCAAAAATATTTGGGTGAGTTTTCTTACTCACTTTACAATTGTTGGGGGGAATAAAAAACCGATTTGGATATGACATTTAAAGTACCATGAAGAAATGTTGACCTGTTTCAATGAGTCATCATCACCTTTGACAAAACAAAGCCTTGTGGAGCATTATCCTAAATAAACATGATGTCAGTTAAAAAGGTAAGGCAGAATTATGCAACAGCGGTTGACAAAAGTGTGCAAACACGATCCAACTCCCATGACAACACTTACGTGCAGAGAAGCAACATTAACATACAGCACCTGTGTCAAACTGCAATTACAGACACTTGAATTTTGCTTGAAGCTGTTCCCATATTCCTAGTAATTTTCCAAGATAATTAACTGATACTAAACCATTTAAATTTAGGTTTTGGTGAATTTCCTCTGTCGGGTTTTGAATAAATACGTGCATAGTTTGAGGTAATGCTCTGTTGCATAGCTGCAGTAGACATGAACATAACACATAAACCTTTTTTAATGGCAGAGGGGGGGAATCACTGCACACAAGGAAGGGTTGGGGGTAGGGGGGCAAGAAAAAAAAAAAAACACCACATGGATTGTAACCTACCAGTTTGACCCCTCCGCAGAGCGACTATCCGTCGCTTTTCCCGACGTTCTCCGTAGTGAAAAGATGAATATACAGCACAACGTCGTATTTCTTCCTCCCCGGTGAGAAGTGGAGAGCACGCGCCCGACCGTGAATGCTCGGAGCTCGGCGTAGATCACACTGACGACGCCTGGGCTCCGCAGAGCGAGTAAAACGCCCAAATCGACTCCGCCGCCGCACGCGATTGGCTTATTCCCGCTGACGTCTGCCCACCGATTGGCTCGACCCGAGTGTCAATCATCGATGCGCCCGGGAACGAGGATCACCTGTTGCAGCCCTGGCGTAAGCCGCCGCTGCCGTAAACTTGTTTTATCGATGTTTAAATCTGTTGAGTCACAACTTGCTTCTCGCCACTGTGTTTGGCGGTTCGAGGCTTTCCAAGATAAGCGCAAGATAACCAGTTTCCCCAGAGCTGTCTTTGGCATGTGTTACGTTCATAGGCACGCTCGACAAAAATATAGACGTAGTTTATACAATGCTCCAAAAAAAACAACACTTGGTGTCAATACGCCCTTTCTGATACAGCCGTTTATATTCAAACCATATAACCGAAATGTGGCGAATTGTAATTTCATCCTGTATACAGAGGAAAATTTTAAATCTCAGTGTGTGTTGACACCGCTCATAGCAACAGTTAGCTTATGTCGCTAGCTTAGCAACAGCGTTACCCGTGTGTTTGCGCATGCGTGCGAGCTCCCAGCATGCCCCCTCCCTTCCGCGTGTTTGCCTTTAAAATGATTGGTCGACAAGCAGGAAGTAACCGCCATGCACGGCTTGACAGCGCCTCCACGCAATTGATGGCCATTGTAAGTACTACCACTGACTCCTTTCAACTACAGTAATTTTGTGTTTTATTCAATCGATTGAACTTGATATTGAAATACATAGAATACAATAGATGACGTATGTATATAGAAGCTGGAGAAACAAGTGGCATCTGTAAAATTCGGGTGTCGTCATGCAGTGATTTATCTGATTTTATATTTAGTGTGTGACTACACGTGCACATGCTCACAGATGGCGTGTTAATATCTTGCAAATATTCTACACATGCTTCCATCACGGACGTGTTTATCATTTTCTTAGTGGGTAGGAGGGTGTCAAATGAGCAGCTGTCCGCGCAGCAGTCGAACTTGTGGTCAAGTTTGACCCGCTGGCCTGCTGTATTCGTCATAGCACTTAAATGACATCTAAACATATCACTTGAAGTCCGAGATTGCAGCTGACATTCTGGAGTACATTGGACAAAGTAGTATTAGCACCTTGCAGCGCAAATTCCCTGCTAAAAAAAATTCTGTAGAACATTTCTAAAGAACTACAGAACTTTATGACCCAAGTCCGATAGAATTTCGATAGAAATTCTATTGTTCTGGAGAAATTCTATAGAAAATCACAGCCAAAGTTCTATAGAACAAGTTGTTCTGTACAAATTCTATAGAATTCTACAGACTTCTGTAGAATTTCTATAGATTTTTTTTTTTAGCAGGAAGGGAAGAAAAGTACAATGTGGAATAAGTCGCATTTTCTCACATAACAATACTCATATTGTTATGAGTATGAAGTCATATGTTGGAGGGAAAAAAGTAACAAAGATGTACTGTATTTGTAAGCTTGTGACCATTTTTAAAGAACACATTTTCTCAAAACATTTTTTAATAAGAATTAAAAAAACAATGTACTTTTAGATACAATTATTTAATTTTTTTTCAAGGATCCAATTTTATTATCACAAGGTTCTCATGAACATTTCAACAAGAGTTATATGTCGCTGCTATAAACATTTTTAAAACTTATTATTATGACCGTTTTCCCTAACAAAAAATATTTTCTTTTTTTAAATAGCAACAACAGTATTCTCTTGATGTAGAATTGCTTTTCTTTAATAATTTAAAAAAAAAAAAAACGTCTATTTGCATAAAATGGTCTTGTTGAACAAATTGAGTTATTCACATGTGAATTTTTCTTTAAAAATATTTTTCCTCACCCCCAAAAGCATTGGCCTTACCGTTCTGAGGTCCCGGGTTCTATCGCGGACCCGGCTGTGCTGAGTTTGCATGTTCTGTCGGTGTCTGCGTGGGTTTCCCCCGGGTACTCCGGTTTCCTCCCACATCCCAAAAAACATGGAACATTAAATGGACACTCTAAATTGCCCCTCGGTGTGACTGTGAGTGCAACTGTTATCCATTATTGGTATAATGCACAAAGTATGTTTTGCAAAATATGTGGAATGTTTTCTTGCAAGACAGAACCAAAGCGACACTGGCTGGAAAACACAGCTACGGGTAACCAATAATCCACACAACTGGAAGAAAGTACAGTACACTATTTCATCCTGGCTCGAGCAGGTCATCTGGTGGTTCTTCGTCCAGTTTAAGGGAAGGTTGACACCGCCATCGTGTGGTCAAAATTAATCCAACAATACAAGATGTGAAAGGCATCGGTGGCAAAAGTAGACTACCCACATTGTACAGTACTGCAGAAGTAGAAATACTAGTAAAAAAACAACAACAAAAGAACCCACAAAACACTAATTTACCTAAATCAACTCAAAAAAAACTACAGACTGAAGTATATAAGTAACTCTAGGAATGAATTAATCAAATGAGATATGATTTTAAAATTCCACTGTACAGTGAAGAGTGATATGGCGTGGGACCGCTGTACACTCTCGGTCCATTTCTCTGAAATATGGTTCACAAATTCGTCTCAAGTTTAATTGCTGGCCACCTCTTCTTTGACAAGACTGCGATTAACTGGCTCGATTTTTGCACGTGTGCCTGAGATTTCCCCCCCCCCCCCCAATAAAAAAGGCCACTATAAAAGGTGCAGTTTTGGCATCCTGTGTGACAGCCAATGATCATCAAGTCTTGTTGGAGCGTGACAATGCAAACAAGCTTTTTTCTGGGGGGGGTTACTTTTTTTTATCGTGACACATGATGGAAAATAACTGCAGGGATGGGAAATTCACTTGGTTGCTGTACTTGTGTATATTTTATTTATTTGTTTGATTTTATTTTGATGTTTCCGCTTGGCTCTCCAACAGGATGCCTGCGTGCAATGCATCGATAACGCCGACAGATGGCAGCACATAATAGTTAGAAGTAATTTTCAATCGCAACGGGCTGCGTCAGACAACTACATTTGGAACGAATACTTGGAACATTTTTTTTTTGCCCTTTTTTATGGAAATATTGTCCAATTTTGTAAGAATTGTCAACTTCTATGATATATCCCCCCCATTGTTTTTGTCCCATTTCTATAGAATATTATATATTTTATGTGTGTGATTGTGTTTGCAGCATGTTTGTCAAATTTTCAAGGGAATTTTGTCTTCATATTTTTTTCCCCCTAGTTTGTCTGTGGGCATCTTTCAATGGGTACATGTATGTTTTGTATGGATGCAATATGTATATTTTGTGCGGTGATTTTTGTTAAATTTTCTGATTAATGTCCATCCATTTTTGTGATGATTTTCTTGTTTATATTTTTGCCAATACATGTACAGTATTTCCATTTCGTTGGTAATTTACATTTATGTTCTAGTATAAGTTTGTCACGTTTTTAAGAAAAAATTATTTTGTGCATTTTTGGGGGGAGTGAATTCTTGACTATTTTTACATGAATCTTAGTCCATTTGTGTCAAGGATGGTTTGTCCAATATTGTGGATTTTAAAAAAAGAACATTCTAAGTTTGAATATAAAAAATGTTATTTTTGTAGGGAATTTTTGTGATTCTGAACTAATTTTTATTTTCCTTTTGTGAGAATTCTCAACGGAATTTTGCGAGAATATTGTTTTTGTACTATTTCTTTGGTTCTTTTATGTTGTGATTTTTGTTCCTTGTGGATGTGGAGAATATTTACCAATCTGTTGGGATTTATTTGCCCTTTTAATGGCAATTATGGGATTTTTGTGGTCATTTTTTGTAGGATTTTATTCTCATTATTATTTTCATGGGGATTTTTGTTCCTCGTGGGAAATATACATTTCTGTGGTGAATTTATGTCCGATTTTTGTGGGGAATATAACTTTTGTTTTTTTGGGGGGGGCTTGATCACTTTTGTGGAAATGTGATTTTCATATTTTCATGACAATTTGTGTCCATTTTCATCTGAAAGTTTGTTTGATGTCTGTTCGGCCTTTGCAGACGTCTGCAATTGTCTTTCGAGTGGACGACTCCATTACCAGTGAGCTCTTTCAACTTTGTCTCGTCAGTCCATTTTGTTGGCGAAAGACCAAGCGTTGACATGTATTGGCAGAGTCCAAGTCGTTAAAACACGCGCGCGAGCGCCGGATAACCGCAAAACGCAAATACTTGCGCAGATCGCTCAAGTTGACAGCGTGCCAACGCCAAGGTGCCTTGGCTGTCTTGTAGGCGCTGTGAGGAACGTGAACGCCCTCCGCTCGTAAATCTCGTCTGAGGGTCGGCCCGGCGGGCGCCTGGAATAGACATCGAGTAAACCGCTTTCTCCCGTCTTTCCTGTGCCTGGCCTTGCGAAATGCGCAGTGTTGCTGCACTGCTCGCTGATTACGATCGTGGAGCGCTTGACCTTTGTGACCCCATTAGCACCGTGGGAGACAATGCACTCAATAGGATACAACGACTAAACATGGTCATTACAATATTACATTCCATCCATCCATCCATTTGCTTTTGCCGCTGATCCTCACAAGGGTCGCGGGAGTGCTGGAGCCTATTCCAGCCGTCAATGGGCAGGAGGCGGCGTGCCTAGGGGCAATTTAGAGTGTCCAATTAATGTTGCATGTTTTTGGGATGTAGGAGGAAACCAGAGTGCCCGGAGAAAACACACGCAGGCATGGGGAGAACATGCAAACTCCACACAGGCGGGGCCGGAATCGAACACGGGACCTCAGAACTGTGAGGCCAACACTTTACAGCTGGGCTACCGTGACGCCCTTGTCGTGTAATAACAGTCATAAAGATACGCTAATGATGTTTACATACTTTATTCTGTGGGAGTTTTGTGTCATTTACAAAAAAAATTCATTTAGTTGGAACGTTTTGTTTATCTGTGTTGGGTGTTTTTTTTGAGAATGTTAAATTTTGTGAATTTTTGGGCTGGAATTTTGGTGTCATGAAAACATTTGTGAGCAGGTTTAGGTGCATTTTCGTTGTAGATCTTTCTACATGTCTAGGAATTAGATTTTACTTTTTTTGTCAATTTGTGAGGATTTTTATTTATTTATCTATTTATGTATGTATTTATTTATTTGTTTTTTTTTTTTTCGTTTGTTGTTTTTGGCACTCCAGTTTTCCCCAAAACTGGCAACCACTTCACGGTGTACCCCGCCTCCTGCCCGTTGACAGCTGGAATGGGCTCTGGCACTCCCTGCGACCCTTGTGAGGATAAGCGGCAAAAGAAAATGGATGCATGGCGTTCTTGTTGATGCAGTGCTTTCTTTTGGAATAAGTCCTGCAAAGAAAAAGCTTTTAAATGCCCTCTTTGTCTTATATGAGTTATCGGTAAGTGCCTCGGTAACACGGGTTGGATTGGACCATGATGCCAATGATTAATTTCAAGTTTTCATTTCTACCTGAGCTCTGAGTAGGCCTACTGTGCTTCTGCTACACTACATTAACTGTAGTGCCGATCAATCTATCCTATCACTGAATATAAAGTCGCATTATTTGGCGTTAGCGTTCCTGCACTCCATCACGCTCAATTGGCTCCCATTTGAAAGTCACTCGCCACAACGCCAAAGCTTTTCCTTGTCCCGAGGAGAACCACTTCCAGCTCCAGTCAAGTTTGTTGGCACAGCGCTACGGGAAAGGCCAGAATTTGATATGTGACTCCAACACGGTCCAAGTATTTGACGAAGACCGCCGAAAAGTGGTGTTAGTTTCACTTCAATCACCTATACGGACAAAAGTTTTGGTACACATCAGCAAGTGAAAATTTAGTTTTTTCCTCCATTTTTTTTGGAAGCTTCTACTTTTCTGGCAACATTTTATTGTGTCTACAAAATGTGGTGGGAAGTTATTTTTTTTTTTTTTTTTTTTTTTAATAGTTTTTTGGCCAGTGGTCAATTTTTGACATCCATCCATTTTCTTTGCCGCTTATCCTCGCGAGGGTCACGGGGAGTGCTGCAGCCTATCCCAGCTGTCAACGGGCAGGAGGCGGGGTACACCCTGAACTGGTCGCCAGCAAATCGCAGGGCACATGGAGACAGACAACAGCCGCACTCATAATCTCACCTAGGGGCAATTTAGATTGTCCAATTAACGTTGCACTTTTTGGGAGGTTCCCGGAGAAAATCCTCACAGGCATGGGGGGAAACATGCAAACTCCACACAGATGGGGCTGGGATCAAACCCGTGTCCTCATAACTGTGAGCCCAACGCTTTAGGAGCTGCTCCACCCTAATGCCTCAATTTTTGACATTTAAAAAAAAAAAAGATTTTTATGGGATGTTTTGGCACTGTCTGCACGTGTGCTGGGTGTTAGCATTGTTCATTATTAAAAGACTGAGGAATTTTGTTAAATTTTTCTTTCAGCTATTTTCAAAATTACTTACAATTTCTTGGAAACGCAACAGTCTTTCTGTGTTCTATGCATATTTTATTTTGGGGGGGGGTGGTGAATTTCAGTTTGAAGGGATCTTTTTCCATCATTTTGGGAATTTTTGTTTTTTAAGGGCATTTCTGCGTGGAATTTTCTCATTTTGTTATTTTTGTCCATTTTTGTTGAAAAGTTTTGTTTTTGTGTGGAATGTACTTTTGACAAATCATATTTGACTGTATAATGTATTTTTTACTTTTCACCTATGAGGGCATTATTGTGGGAATTTTTGTTTTTTAAGGGCATTTCTGCGTGGAATTTTCTCATTTTGTTATTTTTGTCCATTTTTGTTGAAAAGTTTTGTTTTTGTGTGGAATGTACTTTTGACAAATCATATTTGACTGTATAATGTATTTTTTACTTTTCACCTATGAGGGCATTATTGTGGGAATTTTTGTTTTTTTAAGGGCATTTCTGTGTGGAATTTTCTTGTGTTATTTTTGTCCATTTTTCCTGAGAAGTTTTATTTTTGTCTTGAATGTACTTGAATACTTTTGACATATCACATTTGACAGTATTATGTATTTTTTACTTTTCACCTTTTCTTAGACGTTCTTGTTAATCCTACAGTTATTCAACACATGGATTAGAGCAAAGTACTTTAAAATGATTTCGACTGCATCCTGGCAGTAGTGTGGCTCCCAGCACACATTGCGCAGTGAAATGTTAGGTTTCATGAGTCCTACTCTTGCCAGTATTTTTTTTACTCCTTTAGACTTTGAGTACTTTTGCCGCCTCTGATAAATGTAAAAATGTAATTTTACTTTTATACTTGCGTACAGTTCAGTCCGTGTTGGTTTTACTTTTACTTAAACGAATCGATACAACTACGTGTACTGTTTGGAATACTTTTGATACCTCCCACTGTGTGTGTGTTTTTTTTTTTTCTTTTCTTTTTAATGTTTTGGTGCTCGCGGTAGGTCTTTGTGTCCTCTCCCCACCCCCGCTGCTGCCTCTCAGTGGACGGGGAGCCTGACGCCGCGAGCTCGGCCTGCCTCCAGGTTGCAGTCCCGGGACACCGAAGCCCGACTCCCACTTTCACGCGTGAGCCGAAGAAATCGCACGATGTGGAGGATGACGAGAAGGAAAAGTAAAAGATTGATCTCCATCGGAACGAGCAGAGTGAGGAGGAGGGCGATGGGCTTTGGAATTGGGACGCTTGTCAATATTGCGGCGTGGGTCACGTTCGCGCCCCCCGACGGCATTTGCGCGCAAACAGGTATGTTTTGCACATTTTGTTTGATCATCCACTAAAATTGAGGTTATTTTCGACGTGTTCATCACGTGTGTGAAAAGCAGCAAAAAACGGATAGCACAGGATGTCATGTTGGATGGTTTTACCGTAGATTCAATTTATTGTAGAGGCAATTTCTGGAAAACAGTCCAAAATTGTCATCGAAGTCAGGTAAGGACAAGAGGGGGTAGAGGAGTGACGTGGCTGGGGGAGGGGGTGCAGCCTGTCAGTGTTGTCAGGCCACGGCCCCCGTGTAACTCCATCAGGCCAGGCTAGCAGCTTTCACTGGGGTCAAGGATTTTTATCAGGGGGATTTCATTTCATTTTATTGTGGGAATTTTTTTACCATTTTTTTGGGGGGGAGGCATTTTTTAAAAAAGGATTATAAGTAGGCTCCTGCACTCCCCGCAACCCTCGTGAGGATAAGCGGTGAAGAAAATGGATGGATGGATTATCAGTTTTGCGGCACGGTGGCTCAGCTGGGAAGCGTTGGCCTCACAGTTCTGAGGTCACGGGTTCAATCCCGGACCCGCGTGTGTGTTTTCCCCATGCCTACGTGGGATTTCTCCGGGTACTCCGGTTTCCTCCCACATCACAAAAACATGCATCAATTGGAGACTCTAAATTGCCCCTAGGTGTGATTGTGAGTGCGGCTGTTGTCTGTCTTCATGTGCCCTGCGATTGGCTGTTGACCAGTTCAGGGTGTATCCTGCCTCCTGCCCGTTGACAGCTGGGATAGGCTCCAGCACTCCCTGCGACCCTTGTGAGGATAAGTGGCTAAGAAAACGGACGGATGAGTGGTTTATCGTTTGTTTTAAAGAACATTTTTTATAGAGGTCCCGAAAGAGACCTTAAGTTTGAAAAGCTCTGAATATTCAAAAACAAGCCTTCCCATATTGAACGGATGCGGGTGTAGCGGATGACGTATTGATCAGCACTAGTGATTGTTTTCCTTTTCTAGCGCTCCCTCCCGAGTGCGCCCCAGGGGGCCACGGGCTCCTGCAGAACCCTCACCGCAGCACCACCTTCAGCTCCAGCCGGCTGCAGCAGTCGTCGCTGCGGGATTTCGTCTGTGACCATTCCCTGGCACGTGGCTGGTACCGGTTCCAGATTTTCGACAAGCCGGCCAGCATGCCCACCCGGTGTGTGGAGGTAACGTCACACCCGTCTAACAGGGTAGCGGACATCGCTTTTACTCCCTCCTGAAAACAAACCTATCGGATAAACATTTTGACTCACATCAGTAAGACAATGGGGGACATCATCTGGGCAGACTTTTTATTTTTTATTTTTTTGGGATGATGGAGTTGGAATTTAACTTCAATCAATTCACAGTGATAGGAAAAAGTCGCAGTTTAATAGAAAAATTGCTATATTTTGTAAATACAAAATATTTGGACAGGATGTTTTTGGGGGTATTTCACATGAAATATTCTCAAAATTTCAAGAAATGTTCTATACATTTACAAGATTATTATTCTTAACTTTATGAAAACAAAATTATGACAAAAAGCAGTAGTTTTACAACTGGCATCATTTAAATGTAACATTTTACAAAAAAATGTAATTTTTCAGATAAATTCTATAACCTGTAAAGATAAAAATGTCAGGACTATTAGGATAAACTATTATAATGAAAAAAAAAAATCACATTTTGTTCTACAATATGATAACAAGGATAATGTGAAGAAAATTCATTTTAGAGTACTAACCCTAACCTTATTTAATCTAACAGATTATTCAGAAATTTACCCTTCAAGAAAATTGTTTTGTAAATTCAGATTTTTAAGATGTATTATTCAATAGAAAAATGGAGAAATTGGAATTTTTGTTATTTTGAAGACAATATAAAGCCAACTTAGGAGGAAAAAAAATCATAATTTTTAGGTAAAATTTCAAGTCTATAAGGAAAAAGTTAAAAAAAGTTAACTTTTCAGAGAATTAAAATAAAACATTCTGAGGTAATAAGTGCAATTTCAAGAAAAACCTGCTGTTACATATACCATGGGAAAAAGGTAAATGCCAATAGAATACAGATAAAATATTATTTGAACATTTCCACTTAATTAGACTCCATAAATGACGTAATTGACATACAGTATTATTGAATAACCAGTCCATTGTTCTGGTTCCTCCGAGATGAGTTGTATAATGTAATGTTTTTAACTCCCATTCATCATTTTTAAAAACAAGGTTGCATCAGCATTTTTTCATCGTGCGTCTGCAAATTTTGTCCCAGGGAGGGAAGGTGGATCACCGGTTATACTTAGTCGGTGTCTGTCTATCTATATAAATATATTGCCATGTCAAACAGGGTGTTGCGGACTGAATTTTTAAACGAGCAATTTTTGGTGTCGCGTGCACTTGAATGAACCAATGCGGGCCCTCGTGTCAGGTCAACCACTGCGGGACTCAGGCTCCGGTGTGGCTGTCTCTGGGGGAAGGCGAGTCCCTGCCGGGCCCTCTGGAAATCCGCCACCTGACCGCCTGCGCCGCCTGGCAGTCGTACCCGAGCGGGAGCAAGGAATGCTGCCTGTTCCGCATCCCCGTGTCCGTGCGCAACTGCGGGGACTTCTACGTTTACTTGCTGCAGCCCACTCAGGGATGCATGGGCTACTGTGCACAAGGTACACTACACTGTACAGTAGTAGTAGTCGTAGTAGTACTAGTCGCTTTTTAATCAAGCAAGTTGAATATTATGAGGCAAAATCACAATTTTTACAGGAAAACAGTTAGGAATGTCAACATTTTTACACTTATTAAAGTTACGATAGGGTGCAAAACAACTATTTTCCTTTATTTAAATGTTTCAGTATTAGGAGTTGTAGTTAATAATTCAAATTGGATTTGATTAATTTAAAGGTAGTGTTAGCTAGTTGGGGCGGCACGGTGGGATCAGCATGTAAAGCGTTGGCCTGACAGTTCTGAGGACCCGGGTTCGATCCCAGCCTCATCTGTGTGGAGTTTACATGTTCTCCCCGTGCCTGCGTAAATTTCTCCGGGCACTCTGGTTTCCTCCCACATCCCCAAAACATGCAACATTAATTGGACACTCTAAATTCCCCCTAGGTGAGATTGTGAGTGTGACTGTTTGTCTCGATGTGCCCTGCGATTGGCTGGCAACCAGTTCGCCTCCTGCCCGTTGACGGCTGGGAGAGGCTCCAGCACTCCCCGCGACCCTCGTGAGGATAAGCAGCAAAGAAAATGGATGGATGGATGTTAGCTAGTTGCCTGGATATTTGAGTAGTACATTCGTTAGTGTGAAACCAACTAAAATGGTCTCATTTAGGTAATTTCTTGCTTGTCTTGTGACAGAAATGGCAGACACGCCTTCTCCGACGTCGCTTCCCTGCAACATGGACGGAACGTGTACACAAAGTGAGGACCTTTTGCTTTTTTTCTTTCCAACCGTACACAGCCTACTCCATTCGGAATTATAGTACAGTATTCACGTATTCCCTCCTTCTGGGAGATAAGTCTAGTAGATTTTTGAAGTTCATTATACACTATAGTCCATTTAAAAAGTTGTGTTCACCGGAATGCCAAAACAAAGAGAAGATCGGGAATGATTGCTTAATGAGGCTTGCGTGAGGCATGTGCCGCCATGTCTTTCTGTGGAGATGTTGGCGTTTCCATGGCCACAACGCCTCTCTGCCAGGCTGACGTTCAAGATTGTCGGAAGCAGCCAGTGCTCAAATTCACATTCGTTAATGTAAAATGAATGTGAAAGGAAGTATGAAGCGATGGTGGACTCAAATTTATGCCTGGGCAAAAAAAAAAAAAAAGAAAAGAAAAGATTAACTTGGCTGAGTCAGCTTATAAAATTAGTGGACGCAAAATTTCTGCCTCCAAACTCTGTGGGGACCTCTCCAAAAATTCCACCCGGAACCATGTTTGCAGCGCCACAACCCATGTTTCACATGGACATTTATTGCAGACGGACATAATGTTGGGTCAGTTTCAAAAACGAAAAAGGATCATTTGTGAGTTATTTTAAAAACACTGTTGCAGGTGTAATGTATGTAAAACATAATAAGTGTGAGTGAGTTGAATAATTGCAACATTTGTTTTGAATTCAAATGGTACTTGATAGTGCGCTAATGCTAATCACGATTGCTCGTCATTTAGCATTCCACTGTCTCTAATTCTGTACACTAAATTTATCCCAATTAATGCATCTGTAACAAATGAGAATGAAATGCATATGAGTCATAAAAATATAGATATTTGTTTTTTTTTTAGTTATGCTGGAGACTATTTGATGAATAATAGTTGGAGAATCTGAGAAAAGAAGGAGAATCAACCCAACTATAATTTATCACAGGGGATTGAGTTGGTTAGTTCATTAGTTGGTTGTTAATGACTTGGCTATTTTGGTAGTTAGTTGATTGGATGGGGAGATGGTATGATGGTCAGTTGGGTAGTTAGTTAGTTAATTAGTTAGTGTGTGTTTGTTACCATACAGAAAAATGTGCCATCATTTAGCTTGGTGCACTTTTTTTCTTTTTCGGTGAGATCAGTCAAGGAGCCTTCCGCTCCATCAGTACCCACGATCGCCGCCAAGTGGACGGATGATGACGTACATCTGAAGTGCAGCTTCTCCACGGACAAATCTGGCGGCTCCCTCGGCCACGTGGTGGCCTGGTCCCGAGCCTCCCCTCAGGGCAACCGGGAGGAACTTAAGCAGGAGACCACCATACAGACGTGGGCCCTCATCGAGCTGGATGGCTTCAACCTCCGTCTGGGAGACAAGGTCAGACCTCACTCGCTTCACTAAAGAAGTCAGGAATTTTCATAAATACTTTTCTCTCAGATTTACTGCTCAGTGTACAGTTTCTTCCTGGACTCTCCGGACATCCGCGGTGCTTCTGTGGAAAGCCAGGAGTTCTTTGCAGGGATTCGGGTACGTTAAACTCTCTCCATTTAATGAACATTATAGTTTTGAGGTCAGAATTTAGCAGATATTCGCCACTTTTACTGATTTTCTGGCTCTTCAATAATACATCAGCAGGAAAAAGTTTGACTTAAAAAAAAAAAAAAAAGAATAATGCACATTTTTATTCATGTTCTGTATGTCACACACAGTAGATTAATTTACTTCCTTCCATTTTCAACAACTTCTTATTCTCTCCTTTTATCCTCACTAGAATTGTCTACTTTGCATATTATAAAATGCTTTTTAAATTTCATTACTTTAGATTAAGTAAATAAATAATATATAATATAAATACCGTTTTTAAATAGGATAAAAATAGGTCAAATGTATGTTTTATGAATATTTATTTCACTTGTAAAAATCTTTATTTCATTTGTTACTTATATTTCATATTTTTACATCCTTCTGTATAATTTGTCAAATTAATTTTGATGGACAACAAGTCAAATTCTACTTATGAAATTGTATATTATATCCATCCAACCACTTTCTGTGGCACTTATCCTCACAAGGGTGCTGGGAGTTCTGGAGCCTATCTCAGCTCTCTGTCTAAATAATGAATCATATATAATTTCTTTATGAAACATTGAGAAAATTGCTCAGCTCAAAACATTTTTACATAGTACAAAAAACATTACATTTATGTTTGTTTGATGTGAATTTTGCTTGAAAATGATTATTCATGGTTTTATTTTTTAAAAACATAATTATATTATCTTATTAATTGAATTTCATCGCTTGCTGTTTAAAAGCAGAGTCATAAATTCATATTTATGTAAAAAAATCAGCAAAATTATGTATATATAAAAATAGCAAATTTACACAGTATAAAAATGTATGTACTTTCCATATTTTGTGTGTATATTGATTTATTTACGTTTACGTCCTTTATGCGTGTGCCGTGTATTTATGTCTTAATTTGCAAATGTTGTGCATTTATTTGATAAACTGTATTTCTCAGCTTTATCTTTAAATTATAAACGCATTATTTTGTGTGCTACGAGAGCAGCTGAGACCCGAGGTGAGCGTCGTTTCCGAGGACGGGAAGCAGTACGAGCTGGCGGTCGAGAGCACCGTTCCCGTTCCGTGTCTGGAACAGTCGTCGTCGTCGACTTCGCCGTCGGGCCAATGCGCCGTCTCCTTGACGTTCAGCACTCACAGCCAAGGTGAACACAAACTGTTTTAGTACACGGTCTTCGAGCTGCTGCTACCTACTGCCTACTTCTACTTCCTAGTTTACCTGACACCGCCCCCTCCGCTCTTAAAGGTGTACACTCATAATTACAAACAGAACACACACCCGCAACTTTATATCTGCGGGCATGACTGACCACACCCATACATTTTTCAACATGTTGTAAGTGACTGGCATATGCCATATCATCCAAGTAAATCCAGGAAAGGCTTCATGTCAGGGGTTTTGGATTGCATCATGAGAACGTGTGTGCGAGTTACAGACGAAGCGGTGCTGGGCTCCGACGTGTCCCTGTCCTCGTGCTCTGTGAACTTGACCGGGACACCGTGCCAGGACGGAGTATGCGGCCGAGCTGTGGTCCATTTCACCGCCATCACCGACGTCGTCAGAGACGGCAATCGAACCACTAACATCTCCGTCCGGCCCCTTGTCACTAGGAATTTTGTGTGGAACGGTTACGCACCGGAACCTGTTCAGGTAAATGAAATCAAGGTGTATGTACAGCACGTCATTCATTGTTCTTGTTCCCGTGGATTTGATTTTATGCATATTTATAGCCAGTTAAAAAAAAAAAAAAAGTCAAGGAAAATCGTTGTAAACTGTGACGGAACATAAAATGACATGAAGGACCGGATCTGGGCCTTGAGTTTTGGCAAGTGTTCTATAAATGATCGCGGTTCTGAATTGAAGCCTTCTTTCTTTTGTAGCTCAAAGTGCAGGACGTGCCTTCAGCGTATTGTTACTCCTTCACCGACCCTCACATCGTCACATTTGACGGCAGGTACGTCACGTTTCTTTTCATTCACAATATTTGCTATGCATATTAACAGCACTAAATGTACACTAACTGGCTATTTTTCCTCCCTGAGTAATAATCAGTAAAGGCAATTGAATTTGTCTTTTTTTAAGCCCAAAACGCTAATATTAAAATATGAACCTTATTTAATTGCATCAGCAATGTTTTACTGAACATTTTCAGCATTCAGAACTGTATTCAAAAATTTTCACTCAAAATATGGAATTTTGTCTAGCAAAAGTCCATGATCTTATTACGAACATTCAATGTAAAACGTCATGGATGGCTTGATGGAAATTACTAGATTCTACGTCGATTTTATTGGCCTGATCGAAATCAGGCGATAATTGAACGTTTTTGCTGATTGGCCGATCGTCTTTAATCTCATAATTCAATGATGTAATTGATCGGCTCCGCAAAAGACGTTTACACCGCGTCCCCGTCGTGCGCAGTATATCCGAATCTCTAAGATGGTTCATTTTTATATAGTAGTATTACTATATTTTTTGTGTGTCTTTTGATGTAGTTCTGTCAATATCTGATGGCCAACAAAGTCAGTTAAAAAACATCAGCGGTAAGACGACTGTCACAAAACAGGACGTAATGTTTGGATCAGACTACGAGACAAATTTGCTCTTTCGCAATTGCGCGATGTCAGATTACTGCAATTAAATCTTGTATTTCGATACTACCACATCGTTTTTTTTTTTTTACGATCATCGGGCTTTATCTTGTCAACTCAAATGCAACCCGTTACCGTGGGGGTGACAAAACGAGGGGATCGAATATGGGGAAAAACACGTGTCGGTGGTCACGGGTGCTCAGGACAGGGGAGGACATCCTTGTAAGACTTGCTTGAGGTGCATGTACTTTTAATACGACATGGCTTGATGGATTGCGATATCAGTTCATCACTTCTGGGGTTCATTTAACTGTATTCCCAGTGTGACGGTCTGAGCGCTCCCCCGTGCTGAAAAGTCTCCTTGTGATGAATGCACATGCGTTACTAATAGGGGAACTCCAGGAATCCCCAGTCTCATTGTTCCCTTTCTTCTACATAGAGGGAGCAAACATACATTATATCCTAACCTTAACTTCAAAACAAAAGTTGATAAAAAGATATACACATATATGTACGTTCACTGTGTTCATGTTGAAGAAGCATGGATGGGGATGTTTCAGACTGGCCAGAAGTTTACAAAATATACGCGCATGCGCGTTAAATCACAAGGAGAATTTTCAGCACCGGGAGCGCTCAGACTGTCACACCGGAAATGAATTTGCGTCCCCCCCCTTACAGGCGTTACGACAACTACCAGGTGGGCACGTTCGTGCTGTACAGGAGTGCTCGCTGGCCATTTGAGGTCCACGTGCGGCAGCGGGAGTGCGGGGGTAGCGGGGCGGCCCCCACCGCGTGCGCCTGCGGCGTGGCAGCCCGGGACGGCGACGACGTGGTCACCTTGGATATGTGTAACGGCGACACGGGCCAAACCAAACCTCGCCTCGCTGTGAAGACGCGGGACCTCAGCAAGAGCGGCGTGCGCGCCCACGAGGCCTATCAGGGGCGCAAAGTCACCGTAAGTGCCGGCACACTTTACTCTCATGCAGTATTCTATTCAATAAGTTGGTCAAAAACTCCACAGCCACCTCTTCAAATTGCTTCCATACCTCCGCTGGTATGTCATCAGGACGAACTGTCTTTCCATTTTTCATTCTGTTCAATGCCTTTCTAACTTCCCCCTTTCCTGGTCATTCACGCTTGCCTCTTCTACTCTACCTTCTCTCCCATTTTCTTCATTCATTCACTTCTTAAAATACTCTCTCCATCTACTTAGCACACTCCTGGCACCAGTCAACACATTTCCATCTCTCTCCTTAATCAGCCTTACCTGCTGCACATCCTTCTCATCGCTATCCCTCTGTCTGGCCAACCTGTAGAGATCCTTTTCTCCTTCGATAGGCTTAGATGGCAAAAGATGACACGCTGTGGCGACCCCTAACGGGACAAGCCGAAAGGAAAAGAAGAAGAACAAGATATTCTTTTTAATCCTTTTAAATCACGAACATGTTTCTGCTGCAATCCCAGCTGACCTTCCCATCCGGAGCCTTGGTACGCGCCGACGTGGCCGACTGGGGTCTGAGTCTGACGCTGAGAGCCCCCGGTTCAGACAGGGGTCACACCGAGGGCCTGTGCGGCACCTACGACGGACAACCCGACAATGACTTGCGGCTCTCTATGGAAACAAGTGGGGAGGATCTGCAGGCTTTTATCTCTCATTGGAGGTCAGTCTGAAATGGAAGGATTCGTTTCCACCGAGCGGTACGGTTCAGTTTCAAAATGAAATAATTCAGTCTGTTGACAAGCTGTCTACTTTTAATACTTTTAAATGGACCTCTTTCCCCATCTAAGCAAGACAAATCATTGAATGGAAAGGAAAACCTGACCAGGTTTTACCTGACCCAAACCACCAAGTAGGTGGGCCAGTTCAACCCATTATGGTCCCTTTCCATTGGAGAGGGTCCCACCCAGCAGTGGAAACGGACGTCTGGTCATGGGTTCCAGATAAAAACTGTACCATAATAAACTGGGTATGTGATGCTGAATGGTTTCCGTTCAGTACAGTACAGAATTGCTCCAAAACCGTATGGGTAGTTTAGTTCAGGTTCCGCAGATTTTTTTTATTTTGCCTATGCGTGCATCAATCTGAACCACACCAGAATTCATTTCTAATGCTTTGTACAAACACGTCTTCCACCTTTTTTCTTCCTGCTAGGCTTCGTCCAAGAAGCAGCCTGTTCGATGAAGTACGACCAAAATCATTGTCGCCTCCGAATGGACTCAGTTCCCACAAATTCTGTGACTGTACATTATCGCCTCGGAGCGGAACGCTCCCCGAAGCCTCGACGGACGGCGGCTGTTCTCGTCACAGTAACGTGCGCTTCCCCGCTGTCATCCCCTCTCTGGATGTCACGGCCGAGTACATCAGTTCGGTGGAGTTGCTTGCTGGGGAAGAAGGAGCAGTGCTCCCTAAAGGGATCCTGGAGAAATTCGCCTACTTTTTCCCCGAAGACCATAAACCTGACACCGGCTTAGACCTCGATCTTACGTGGCCGACGCCTTCCGGGTTGACGGAAAGTGAGGCACGAAACCAGTGTCGGGCCGCCATCACCAACTCCAGCCTGGCCCGGAATTGCGGAGGGATGCTGGGAACCGACGTGGTGGGCGGAGCGGTGGAAATGTGTGTCGGCGATCTGAGACGGAAGGACGAGCGGTCGTGGCTGGAGGCCGCTCTGCCCCTGCTGGAGAACGAGTGTGAGAGACGGCTGGTGGAGGAAGGTCCGCTGGCGGCGCTCCGCCGTGATCGCGGGGACCGCGTGGACGCCGTGGCTATACTCAAGTGTCCCAATCTGTGCAACGGAAATGGCCAGTGCTTAGACTGGGGATGTGTCTGCTTCCCCGGCTTTGGATCCTACGACTGCAGCGTCTTGTCTGGTGAGGCAAGACATAAAAAAGTGGAAGTTCTTCTATAGATAGAACAATAGCTCTAATTCTGTCAAAATGGTAACTGGTCCAGTACCCCAAAAAAGTATTAGTATGCGTACTAAACTACCATTTAGTTTTGCAATTGGTTAAAAATTAAAGGAATTATTATTAAATATTGTGCATAAATTCTTGTACATTATTATTTTACTTAAATTGTTTTTAAAACCTTTGTTTTCTTGCTTCTGGTTATGATAAAAAAATATATTTTTTTATTAATTAATTTCTTAGTTTAAGAAGCGTTCATTTGCAAGTTATAAATAGTCTTACATTTTATATTTTTCTGAGGTAGTTTCTGCTACTACAATTTTTTTTAATCTGACTGCAACAACCAAAAAATTGAATTAAGTTTTTCAATCTATATATATGTATGAATATATATATTATAAAGTTAATTAGTTTGTTTACCAAGTTACCCTGTGTATTTTTTTTCATTAACTACATAACTCTTGAAATTTGCATGTTTTCTATGTTCCAATGTTTTAGGATCCAAGGACTGGAATATTACTTTTTTGCAAATTGAATTTTTTTGATGAAATTAATTTTTCTTTAATTTTCGTTTTGCCTACAAGTAAATCAATAGGCACAATTTGAATTGTTTTTCCGATTTAAAACTTTCCGCGTGTGTGTTGCAGACCACACTCCGGAGATCACGGATCTGGAGACGGGGGGTCTGTGTGACGTCCGGGGCGGCGACTGCTCCAACGTCCACGTCTCCGGCCTGGGCTTCGAGGACGGCCCCAAGATCACGTGTGAGTTTGTGAAAGAAAAGGTATTTCCTGTTTGTTATCTTCGACTTCCTGTGTCCCAATTCCTGGCCTGTAATGTCTTCTTGTTGTGTTCTTGCGGTGAGTTGGTGGCAAGCGAGTGGGTTGTGGCTGAGCCTCGGTTGGTCCCTGCCACCTTTGTGAACGCGACGGCTATTGAGTGTCGGCTCCCCCTGGAAGTTGCTCAGCCCACTGCAGGCTTCGACTCGAATGAAACGTCAACAAAGCGGCCGTTCTTGGCTCGCTGGCAGGTCAAAGTGAGGGCAAACTTTTTTTTTTTCCTTCTTTTTTGTTTTAATATTCAAAGAGGGAGCATCACAGAGTTAATTAAAAGAAAATAGAACGGATTGGAAAAATATTTATTTATATTTATTTCATAATGTTATCTGTTGGGGAAAAAAAAGTAAAATAAGATTTGGGAAAATAAAATAGTGATGTAAAATAGAACAAAGCAAAGTGAACTTAAGAAAAGGACTGTAAAATAAATCAAAAAATTAAAATAAAATACATTTTACTCAAATAATTTTCACCAAAATTAACTGTAAAATAACATAAGGTACAAAAAAGTACATCAAGTAAAATCAAATGCATAAAATACAACAAAGTAATAAAATTAAATAAGATACTTACATTGAATACAATAAAATGCACTTTACAGGACTGTAAAATAAAGTAAAATAAAATAGATTTTACTCGAATAATATTCAGCAAAATTAACTGTGTAAAATAAAATAAAGTAAAAAATAAAGTTCATCAAGTAAAATCCAATGCATGAAATACAACAAAGTAGTAAAGTTAAATAAGGTAGTTACATAAAATACACTTAAAACTAAATTCAAATTAAACAAAGCAAAATAATAAAATACTGATATACATTAAAATGTCACAAAATACAACAAAGTGAAATAACTAATTAAAATATAATTACGTACAGTAAAGTTAAATAAAATGTCATAAATACAATAGAATTAACAAATAATGACTAATCATTAACTTTTTGGATAACATTATATTTTTTTAAGAAAATAATAAAATAAAATACCTGACATAGAAGATAACGATATCGTACACTGCGTGAGATAAATAATGAGTGTTCAAGATCTCTGGGATGTCGTACCTCATATTATACAACCTCCGACGTTGTTTTTGACATCCAAATAAGAATATTTTCCATCAGCTCACAAGATCGTTTGTGTTTTGTTAGGTGTCCAACGACGGTTACAGCTTCAGTAACGCTAAAGTCTTGACCGTGTACGACGGAGCGTGTCATGTGTGCGGCCTCCACACCGACCCCATCTGCACGTTCAGGGTAAGGACGGGAAAGACGTCTTCTATTTCGTCTACTAGCGAGTGACCTCACTTGACCTCCCCCAAGGAGAAGACGTGCAGCATCGACGGCGTCTGTTACGACCAAGGGCGGTCGCACCCCTTCAAGCCTTGCCTCGCCTGTCGGCCGCACGCCTCCCGGCACGCTTGGACCCCACACCGTAGTATGTCGTACTGCACCACACGCGCACGTGCATATAGTAAAATAAATTTGAATAAAATAATTTCAAATAAAGTCAATTGAAAAAAAACAGATGATGTAAAATCAAACTGTAAAACAACAAAATAAAATATTGCAAGTAAAATCAAATGTGAAAAAAAAAAACTTAAATACAAAAACAGTAAAGTAAATCAAAGGCAAGTACTGGATAATAACATAGATAATAACAAGAAAATATAAATATAGTAAAAGAAAGTACATTAATAAAAATAAAATGTAATTTTTCACATTAAAAATAATGTAGATTCAAGGTTAAGTCAAATATTGTAAAAGTAAAGTAAAACAACAACATAAAATATAGCAAATACCATAGTGTAAAATAAAATACTGTACACTAAAAAATAAACCATAGTAAAATGAAAAAAGAAATTTAAAACAGGAAGTGAAATAATATATAATTTAAGATAATAATTATAATTTAAGATAATTTAAAATGAAATTTTTCAAAATGTAAAAAGTCAAACGTCATGTGAAATAAAGTAAATAAAAGACGTTAATTGCTGTAGTCAAAAAGAAAAGAATACACTCTCCAAAATAATGTACAGTACTTTAAAATTAAATAAACTAAAATTCAATAAAATAAAAATACTGAAATGTAAAATAAAGTACAATAAAATAAAAACTATCCAATAAAAAGTAATGTAGAATTCAATACAAATGAAATGTATAAAAATTTAATGATATTAAAACAACTAAAATGACAAATATAATACACAAAAATAAAGACTGCAATTTTGCATGAATAATATAAAATGAGGTAATGTAAAATACGATATAATAAATTTAAAAAATGAAAATATTTGAAACTGTAGTTATGTCAAATCAATTATAAATAAATAAATGATCATTTTAATTCATGCAGTCCCTTTGAAAATAATCTAAACTATATAGTCAATGTAGTGAATGAACGATATTTGAAAAGGTGCTTTACAAAATATGTGACTATGGACCCGGGCTTGAAAAATGAAATGAAATGAAATGCTGGAGCCTGAAGACGCTTCCATTGTGCCATTTGATTGCTCATAATTCCATCTGGACTTTGCTCCAACAGAAAATGAGCCCCCCTTGCTGGCGTCGCTTCCCCCGCAAGGTCTGCGCTCCTTCCAGGGGGAGGACTTTCTCTACCAATTACGGGCCCGGGACCCCGAGGGCTCGGCGGTGGTCTTTGCACTTCGCTCGGGTCCCGATGGCGCCTCGTTGTCTCCGTCCGGTCTCATCCGGTGGAAGGTGACGTCCGACCACACCCACACACGCCCTTTCAACTTTAGCGTGACAGACGACTGCCTCGCCGAGACCCTCGCTTCCCTTCATGTATGGACCTGTTTATTCCTGTCATTTTTATTGACTTTATTTCTTTTTAGGTTCATCAAAATAACTTATTCATTCATTTTTAAAATGAATCTATTTCAGTAAATATTTTGTTTATTATTATTAAAATTTAAAAATACATTTAACTGTTGTATTTATTTCAAAAGTAATTGTTTAATAATTACACTTTAATTATAAACTATACAGTGTCCAAATGTAAATTAAATATGTAAATGTATTTATTCAATAGTCTCTGTAAATATTTAATTGAATATTTGTCTAACAAATAATGTACTTAACAGTATATATTATTTTATAAATAAATGGTTACTTAATTATACTTTTAATTATGACATCCAATTTTAAAATGAGTGAAACAATTTTTAAATAGTTTTTATTCATTTATTTAATCAAATAATTGGTTCATTTAATTATTGTAAATGTTGAAATAAAATGTATTACTAAAGTTATTGGAAAATATACTGTGCATTTACCACTTTGAAAAGTATCATTGATAATTGGCTCACTATTTCAAATGATCCAATTGAAAATTCATAATCAATTTTGTGTATACAGCTCACCGTTTTGAAATGATTTAGTTACATCATTGGGTAATTAGTGATTAATCAGAAATATTTATTGATTTTGTTAAAAATTACTTTTTTTGCACTATTACTTTCATTGCTCATCTACGAATGACCTCACCGAGATGTCATCTTTCAAAAATGAAATATTCTGACGATTGGTCTCAGGTGTCGGTGCGTCCGTGCGAGTGCACGAACGGCGGCTCGTGCATGAGCGCCGTCAACGTGCCCGCCGGCAGCGGTGAGTACAGCTGTGCCTGTCCCGATGGGTTCAGAGGTCAGCGGTGCGAGGTGGACGTGGACGACTGCAAGCCCAACCCTTGCAGGCTGGGACGCTGCGTGGATGGACCGAACTCCTTCACCTGTGTTTGCCCGCCCGGAACGACAGGTGACCTTATGCGTGCACGTCGAGCTGGAAAATAGTACAGCAAATACAGATTTGCATTTAGTTTTATTTTCTCCATAATTAAAATGTATACCTTTTATAGTTGCTTTTTTATATACTGAAAGCTTAAACGGTTTTGTTAGTTTTAATTTTTTTAAATGTACCTTTAAATGTCTTTGAGGTACTCATTTCTACAAATGTTATATATTATTATTTTTTTAAGTAACATTATTATTCTATTCTGTTTTTTTATTTGAATCAAAACATCAAAGTTGTGATTTAAATAGTGTAGTAATAGTTTAATTTTTTTACTTGTTTAGATTTTCATAAAAAAATTAATGAAGACAGTTTTATTTTTTAGGCTACAATTTGTTCTGAGTTTCTAAACTTTGTTTCTTACTTTTCTCATTTTAAAAAACTTAAAATTAATTGGGTTTTATGGCTCCAATAAATGTTTCTTTATATTGTTTCATTTTGATTATATGGTTTCTAATTTTAAATGTGACTTTGAAAATAAAATATGTAATCTAATAAATATATGAATAATTATACGACCAGTTTCAAAACGACCTCGAAGTTAGATTCTGGATTCAACAAGGACGTTTTAAGAAAATATTTATTTATTATTTTTTCATCATATTAAAAGAGTTTTGCATTTCTATTTCATATGTTTTGAAGTTTAAAGCCACAATTGAATTGCAGAACTTAAAAAAAATTATATATTTGTATTTTTTTTCAGTTTTGCAATGGAATTGCTTTCATTTTAGTTTTGGCTTCTTGCTACAAAAATGTTTGCGTCTTGGATTATTGAATAAAAAAAAATATATATATATATATATAGCCTGTCCTATCAAGGGCTCGATTTTGTACTTTTTGTACAGTTTTTTTTTTTTTTTTTTTCTTGTGGTGACGTAAGCGCGTGTGTGGTGTGCGGTCAGGCAGAACTTGTCGAGAGGACCTGGACGAGTGCTCCTCTGGGCCGTGCTTCCCCGGGGTGGACTGCGCCAACACGCCGGGCTCCTTCTCTTGTGGACCCTGCCCGAGGGGATACGCCGGTGACGGCGCCGTTTGCATTCGTAAATCTACCCTAATCTCACTTTATTATAAGCGTGTCTCGATTTATTTTTAAAACTGTATTTATATTATTATTGTTGATACTGTAACCTTTATCCTCTTGATCATTGTTTTTAAAATTTTTACATTTATGTTTTATTATTATTTACATGTTATTATAATTGTATATTTTTATTACATTGGACCCCCGCATTCTCACGATTTAGCATTTTTTCCCCCGAAAATATTTCTCAATTTTAGTCCAACTGCTGTTCTTTTTTTCATTCTTATGCTCATTGTTTTTTTTTGGGTGGGGGGACAGGACCACCAACCCCCAAAACACACACCCCAAAAAAAAATAATCTGTGCAATTATAATTGAGATCCTATTATGTACAGATTTTTCGTCAGTTGGGTTGGGTTCTCCTGCAAGTAGCGAGGGTCCATTGTAATTGTTTTTATTTTTAAATGTTTGATCTCTTTTTACACGTTATTGTCATCATGAGTATATTCATTTCTATTATGTAGTTATTTAACCATATTTTATATCACTGCATCCATTTTTTAGCCCTGAGAGCAACGGTGACGCCGGCGAGAGTGGCGCCCATTCCCCCGAGGTCCCGAGCCCCCCCCCCGTCACCCTCGCCCTGCTCACGGGGGCCGTGTCACCCTGGCGTGCACTGCTTCCAAAGCCCCTACGTGGCGGCGGGCTACGTCTGCGGGCCCTGCCCACCTGGTTTCCACGGCAACGGGACGACTTGCACCCTATCAAGTGAGGATGCAATTTTTCTAATTAAAATTCATCTTCTGTCCCGTGTGCTAAAGCCTACCCCAGCTAAGATGGGTTCAATGGCATAAACGGGGATTTAAAAAGTCTACACACCCCTGTTCGAGTGCCAGGTTTTTGTGATATAAAAATAGACCAATATAAATCATTTGAAAACTTTTTCACCATTAATGTTTTCAAAAAAAAATATCAGGAATAACACTCAACTGGCGGCATGATGGATCAGCTGGAAAGCATTGGGCTCAGTTCTGAGGTCCCGGGTTCAATCTTTGACCCGCCTGTGTGCAGTTTGCAGGTTTTCTCCAGGGACTCCGGTTTCCTCCCACGTCCCAAAAACATGCCACATTAATTGGACACTCTAAATTGACCCTGGGTGTGATTGTGAGTGCGACTGTTTGTCTCCATGTGCCCTGCAATTGGCCGGCAAGTTAGGTCAGTTTAGGGTGTACTCCGACTTCTGCCCGATGATAGCTGGGATGGGCTCCAGTAATGCCTCGACACTTGTGAGGATATGTGGCTAAGAAAATAGATGGATGGATGGAGCACCTGAACTTGATTTGGAGTTGCCCAAAAGCACTTTAAATGGTGGCAGGTGCGTCATGACTTTTATTCTACATTTATTTTGGTATCAGGGGTGTCCAAACTTATACAACCACATTAGCTAAGCCTTTTGTTTCAATTTCACATCTCGGGAAGTTTGGAAATGATTTCAAAATGCTGATTTCACTTTCTTCTGAAGTCATTTTTTCTAACTGGCAGCGTTTTGCAGGTGAACAAATTCCCAACACCAGACTGAATCCTGTCTGGCAACCGACGCCCACCAGCTTTTCCTCACCGCCATCGTCCCCCACCTGGCCCAGACAGCACCTCGACAGAAGCAGGAAACCAGGCGCCACCGTTTCCCACGCGCGGGGAGCTTCTTCTTCCTCCTTGGAGAGAAATCCAGGACAATGCCCACATGGATACGCTGGTGATGGAGTCACGTGTAAAGGTACAGTAATTGGATTTTTGTATAGTGGGCCGAAATATTTTTTTATGTAGTGCACTAAAAAATGGACTGAATATCTCTGTCCAGTGGTTAGGAAATTCTACGGTATGTTGAGAATCATTCACGCTTTCTCTATTCCCCGTTCGCCGTTTTGCGGGGGTGGTCCTGTCACTTCTCACCATGCCAATGGCTAAAAATGAACACACAAAAACATTTTAATTCCCACAGAAATTGACAGAAATTCCCCGCGAAACGGACAAGCAATACAAAAATAGGCAAAAAAAAAAAAAATCCTCAGAAAAGTAAATGAAATATGACTACATTTCATTATACAAATGCACAAAAAGAAATATATAAAGGAGGATAGTTTCATACAAGGTATCATACGATTTTTTTTTTTTTTTTTGTGACCACGAGTTCACTTCTCGGCGGTACGGTGGATCAGATGGGCAGCGTTGGCCTCACAGTTCTGAGGTCGCGGGTTCAATCCCGGCCCCGCCTGTGGGGAGTTTGCATGTTCTCCCCGTGCCTACGTGGGTTTTCTCCAGGCACTCCGGTTTCTTCCCACATTCCAAAAACATGCAACATTAATTGGACACTCGAAATTGCCCCTAAGTGTGATTGTAAGTGCGACTGTTGTCAGTCTCCACGTGCCCTGCGATTAGGTGGCAACCAGTTCAGTGTGTACCCTCCCTCCTGCCCGAAGACATCTGGGATTGGCTCCAGCATTCCCCCGACCCTTGTGAGGATAAGCGGCTAAGAAAATGGATGCATAGATAGTTCACTTCTGTCCAAGCTGTATTTTGGGATACATTGAATGGACTACAAAGAGGATAACGCTAAAAGCGTGACAAAATTGACACAAAATTCCCAATTTATATAAATAAGAGATAAAGAGACATTCTGAACACAGTCCCTCGTCCTGTGAGTTGAAGCTGCCATTTTGTTCTTGCCCAGCCGCGTGCAGGTTTCAGTGCGGGAGGAATATGGAGTGCACGCAGCCCAACACGTGCACCTGCAAGGACGGATACACCGGATTTGACTGTCACATAGGTACCATTTCTACAAGTGTTGTATTCTCTACGCGATTGTTTTAATTTAAAATGTGCACAAGTCAAATATTTTGCAATTTCCATTTTCCCTGTTTAAAGTTAAAAAGAAATAATAATAATGTAAATTGTAAAAAACTATTTTTATTTTGTCATTTTCATTTTTAATTTTGAAAGTTCAAATGTTCAGAAATTGTATTTGTTACATTGTTTTTAATATACTTTTTTCCATTTCAATCTGACTGTTAACTAGAATATCATTAATATTATAGTAAGATATAATATGTTACTGTCAATGTTCTACTAAATTTTTTTTAAAGTTACATTTTACGTGTTTAGAAATGTTATTGAACATATTTAATTTATATATTTGTATTTTTATACAAAAAATATGAATTTTCTATTATTTTCAATTGAATTTCCATTGTAAAAATATTTTTAAAACACTTTTAAGTTTGAAATTCCAAACTAAACGTGTGTCATCTATACATGCCCCACCCCCTAAGCTGTGTGCCGGCCGGACTGCAAGAACCAGGGCAGATGCGTGCGTCCTAACGTGTGCGAATGCCCCCTGGGGTACGGCGGGCCCACCTGCGAGGAAGGTAACACCCCAAAACCTCAACATTGGTGTTTGTTCCATTCAATAGAGATTTGCTTCCATCTTTGATTGGCTGGCATCCAATCCGGGCTCTGCCCCACCTCTCGCTGGGATAGGCTCCAGCACGCCTGCTTCCGTGATGAAAATAATTGGTGGAATTCCTCACGTATTACGTAGTATTTCTTCTACCCCCCCCCACCCCCTCCCCACATCCCACAACCAACTGAGCAGCAAGCTGCGAGCCGCCGTGCCAACACGGAGGCACGTGTCTGGCGAGGAACCTTTGCACCTGCTCCTACGGCTACGTGGGACCGAGATGTCAAATCAGTAAGAAGTTATTCTTTCTTAATTCACTTTCTGTTCTTGGATTTGTGAGTAAAATTCCAGTATTATTTACATGACGTTAACTTATTTCCAAAATACGGTATTTTGACTTTTACGTCTTGGTTCCCCCCAGTATAATAAACATAATAATAAAAATATATTATAAATATAAATACTAGAATAAAAAATTATACTCTTTCAATTTGATTTCCACAATATTGTCCTTTTCCAAGTACAATTTAAAAATTATACCTTCGTTGCTATAAAATGTTGAGTTGTTTTCTGCTCATAATTGTCTGTATTATTTCATTCTTTATTTATTTGGTTGTAAATTTGCTACCTTACTCCAATCAAATTACTATCTGCTGTTTTGGGGAATGATTGACCATTTTTTTGTGACAAAATTCCAACTTTATTCCTTTGATCTTGCAACTTTTCCCTTTGAAAACGACAACTTTAATCCTCGTATTTTTCGCCCGTTTCCGGGTAAAATTGCAACCTTATTCTTGTAAAATTACGAATATTTACTTTATCAAAATACTATTGCTTTCCCCCATTATAATGGCATTTAGTTATACTGTAGTTTTTTTTTTTCTCGTAAAATGATGAGCATGTGCGTGTCTGTTAGTGGTGTGTAACAGGCACTGCGAAAATGGCGGCGAGTGTGTTTCTCCCGACGTGTGCAAATGCAAACCGGGCTGGAATGGACCTACTTGCAACTCGGGTACGAAACGAGACAGCACACCACCATAATAATCGTAGTCATAATCGTAATAATATAGCATGTAATTATGTGTGTTGCGTGCAGCTGAGTGCAGTCCGGTCTGTCTGAATGGAGGAACGTGCATCAAACCAAACTTTTGTGCTTGTCCCCCCGGATTCTACGGCTCTCAGTGTCAAATTGGTGAGAAATTGCATAAAATCTGAACATATTTTTTTTTTTTTTTTTTACTGTTTTATAAACTTTGTTCCAGACAACTTCCGCCATTTCTTCACTTTCTTACCGCACTCACCGTTGCTCTGGATTGTTGACCAGTCTAACCTCATCTGTCAGCCTGTCCATTACCACAGCAAACAGGAAGGGGCTTAGCGCTGATCCCTGATGCCGTCACACCTGCGGCACATCTCACCACTGTTCTGCTGCCCTCATACATGTCCTGTACTATTCTAACATACTTCTCTACCACCCCAGACTTCCAAATCCAGTACCCCAGTTCCTCTCTTGGTACTCTGTCATCGGCTTTCTCTAGATCTTGTGGCTCCCATGTATATATACATATAATATTACAACAGTATTGTCCAATAATATGGGCTTTTCCTGGCCTTAATTCATCTTCTCAAATTTCACATTGCTGTGACTTTTTTCTTAATGAAACGACAACTTTATTTTCACCAAAATTCCCAATTTGTATTATTACTATGGTACTAATGGTTAAATGTACAGAACGTGTGTGTGTGTGGGGGGGGGGGGGTTAGCTGTGTGCAGCCCCCCTTGTAAGAACGGAGGTCAGTGCAGGAGGAACAACGTGTGTTCATGTCCCGAAGGCTACACAGGGGAACGATGTGAAAAGAGTGAGTTTACACACATACACACGCATCCACATGCATGAGGGCGCTAATAAGATTACCGCTAATAACGTGTGTGTCTGTGTGTGTCGCAGGCGTGTGCGAGCCGGCATGTATGAACAGCGGGAAATGTGTGGGAGCCAACACGTGCTCGTGTACGTCGGGATGGCGAGGAGACCGATGTCACATGCGTACGTGCGCAAACCCGATCATAAAACACACTTTGACTCAAAGTACTCACGAAGACTAACCAGTAACGACTACACTATCACTTGTACTACTATCTCCACTTCTACTAAAAAGTAGCTACGACTACTACATGACTACCACTACAAAATTACACCACTATTAGATACTACAAGCGCAGCTACTATTAAGAACCAGTATTACTACTACAGTACAGCTACAAACAATACCCTCCTATTACCGCAATTCCCGGCCTACAAGCTGCGACTTTTTTTCCACACGCTTTCAACCCTGTGGTTTATGCGATGATGCGGAGTAATTTATGCATTTTTTCGATCGGCCACAACGGGGCACACGAGCGGAAAAGGTAAGCATGAGACCGGTGGAATATATGTGCTAAGGAAGTGACTTTTACCGGCCCTGTTAGCGCTGCGCTTGCGTTAGTACTGTGCTCGCTTGTTGCTGCTGTGTTACTGGCATGTCTCGGTGATATTTACCTGTAAGTTTTATTTTAACTGGCCCGGTTAGCGTTAGCACGGCACTAGCGTTAGCACTAACGTTAGCGCGGCGCTAGCGTTAAACTCTTTCTGTGTACCGTCTTTCTTTGTAAATATCTCGTGTTTCAATGCGGGTTTCAATGTGGGCACTTGCGGCTTTTACACACCTGCGGCGTATGTACGTACCAAATGGTATTTCCTTTACAAATGTACTCGGTGAGGCTTGTAACCAGGTGCGCCATGTAGGCCAGGAATTAAGGTACTTTTCAGGAATACTACTGGTACTACTACTACTACTACTACTACTATGACAGCTTGTTTGTGTGTTGTCGTCTCAGCTGTGTGTCTGCAAAAGTGTAAAAATGGCGGCGAGTGCGTGGGCCCCAACACGTGCCACTGTGCCACAGGCTGGGAGGGTCTGCAGTGTCAGACACGTGAGTCCCATACATTGCAAATATCATCATTTTATAATACAGTAATCCCTCATTTATCATGGCGTCAGGTTCTGAACTGCTCTGCAATAGCTGAAATCTGTGAAGTAACAACCACATTTAAAAAAAAAAAAAAAGTTTATAGGGATGACTTTAAAGCTTTACAAACCTCCCCAGACACTTATTAATCTACTCTTGTGAACATTTTCTGTACTCTTAAAAACTTCATCCATTTTCCATACTGCTTATCCTGGGGCGCTGTAGCTTCTCCACTCCAGGACGGGCACATATAGACACCGTCATGGAGTGGGCACCGAAACCACGCTAGCTGCAGCAAATCCAGCCGAGTGCGCCACTACACCATCAGTGATTTTATTCTTCTCTCCTCTCTTGTAGCAATCTGCAGACGGCGCTGCCTGAACGGGGGCCGCTGCGTGCTGCCCGACTACTGCCACTGCCGCAGGGGCTACAAGGGCCTCACCTGCGCCGTTCAGGTCAGCGCCGCAAAGCGGAAAAACATCCGTCTAGATCCGTCCATCTTTACGTACCTTTGTGTTTTTCGCAGGTCTCGAAAGCATGATGAAAAATGAAGTGAAGGAAGATTATGAGTGTAGATAATGTATGAATACCTCTTCCCAGAGAGATTTCTTATATTATACTTGTCTTTTTGGTCCTCTTCATGTCCACTATTGCACTGCACTGAATGCACCGCTGTAATGTATATAGAAACATATCTCCGAATTCACTTTATAGTTTTTAATTATGATTAGTAATACATGCTATTATCAGCGTGCCTGACAGTTACTCTGTTAATATTAAATACACACCTTTTATAACCCAAATATGTGACTAAATAAACTCACATTTTTTTTCAATTGTATGATTTTTTTTTTTTTTGACACTGCAGTTGACAGTTCGTTCCATTGACACACACACAAAAAAAAAAACAGTACGTATACAGAAAGACAAAGCAGTGTTTGTACAGTAAAAATGAGGATAAATGATAAGTAAATAAAGTGGACGATTGGGGTCTAATGGCGCCTCTTCCTTTCCTCACAGCGAGGGCCCAAAAAGGGGGGACGGCAGCGGCATTTGTTGGGCGAAATACATTTTCCTCCGTTCAGGCATGGCAGAGCGCACTCGGCTGTAACACACACACCAACAAACACTTTATTCAATTTTATGAAGCTTTATTAATCATTTTCTGTCACATATGGAAAAACGCTCAATGGACTTTTTTTTTTTTTTAATTCAGACCCCAAACCTATCTTAGGAACTTGAAAATTGGTGGACGTGTCTGTCATCAGGAGACCTACAAAACGCCTCAAGAAGCCATATTTGGAAAAAAAATAGTCTGCCATTTTGGTTTGAAGCAGCCACTTTAGTTTCATGATTTGTTGCTTTCATGTTGACTGATTGTACCTAATGTTGTGCCCAGTGAAAGTGTGGGTCATGTGTAGGAAATCATTTATGATATTGTCATTGGTGCGCTGATGAACTCACCGACGTGGCAGGCGCCTCCCAGCCAGCCGTCCGGACAGCTGCAGATTCCCGGGGCCATGCAGAGGCCCCCGTTTCTGCAACCTTGAGGGCAAATAGCTGGTGGGGAACACAGCGCAGATGCATTATTCGTAGCAGAAATGCACGGACGGCGAACCCTCATTTATCATGGGGGGCGATAAGTTCTCGACCCGCCAGGGATGTGAGAAAATAGCTGACACAGAGAGACCATAAAGAACTTTTATTCTTTTCTTTTTTTTTGTTTGTTGATATTGTCCACATTTAGTTGTACGTGTGCTTTTCCGCGAGCCTTAATCCATCGTAGACACCTGGTCAACTGTGTTTTAGCCTTTGGCCCCTTGTAAACTATCAGGATATCTTTCATCAGAATTGCACGTTCCCCAAGCGCATCTGAGGGCCATTTTCTTCGTAACATTAACTTTTCCAAGCGCACGCTACTGGCAACCAGCACTGCTTATGGGACAATATGGCGGCATGGGCGTGCCAAGCCAGAGGTTAAGACAACCCGGCTATCTGATTGGCTATTATTGTACGGGTGATTTACAGGTTGGAAAAGTCCATTGGAACCGGGCCCACAAAAAAAAAACAAAAAAAACGAACCCTCTTGGCATTTGGAGCCCGTCCAGCTGGAGGGACAGATGCACTTGGCCACTCCGTTGACGGCGTTGCATTCGCCTCCGTTCCAGCAGCCGTCGTCGCACGTCACTGCACAAAGAACGGCGCAAAACGATACTTTTACATAGTTATTTTTGAACCTGCATGACAAACTACTAAAATGTTACCTTTGTGACAATATCTCCCGCCAAAGCCAGCAGGACATCTGCACTTTCCGGGACGAAGACAGACGCCTCCGTTCTTACATTTGGGGTAGCAGTTGGCTGCAATGCACGCAATCGATAAGATCGATAATAAACTTAATGTGGATTTGCTTCATTATCCTTCAATAAAGACGTGGTCAGTGCACATAAATGCATTCTTTGTACCTCATCTCACAGTATCGAATGAAGTAGTTGGGAAGTAATGTGTATAGAAAAATTATGAATACATTCAATTAGCAAAAGAGTGTCTCACACATTCATTTTATGATTAAAAGTAAACCTAATTACTTTTTTTGTCATGGGGATGGAAGTATTTGAATTCATAAACAAAAATAATTAATTCATGACAATGACAACAAATACATAAAATAGAATCAATTAAAATGGATAATCTGGTTTATATGAGGGATTTAAAAAATCTGATTTGATTTTACGATCTTTAAAATAAAGTTGCATTTCATTTTCCATTGTAACTTGGAGTGCGTCTTTACTGAAACACACACTCGTGCATTATAATGCACTTAATTATGGAAAGGAGCATCTCTAGAAATGAAACTTTATTGGAATAGACAAGAATCTGATCACGGAGCATGCAGGTGTGAGCGGAAGTATATCACGGGGAGACTTCCTCACCATACTGGCAGTTTTCTCCCTCGTAACCGCGGCCGCAGAGACAGGTGTCGTTCCGGATGCACAGTCCGGCGTGCTGACACGGCGGCTCGCACGTCGCTTTCGGGTCAAACACGAAGCCCAGCGCCACCCCGCGAGGAGCGTCCGAGCGTGCCCAGCAGCGGCCGCACCACAGCCCGCACAGCCACAACGTCACCCACAGAGCCGCCGCCGCCGCCGGGCCGGATCCCCCGAAGAAGCCCATGACTGAAGTTCGCTAATGGAAGGAGCTCCCCACCGCCCGTCCACGTGCCCGGAGGTCAGTCCGGGGAGGGGGGAGGCGGGCGTGGCCGGCCGGGCTAGCAGGGAGGGTCCTCGGTGATGGCGGTGGGGCCGACTTCGATTTCAAACTTTTACGCACAGTTTTAAAATATTTCTAAGCACTTACTACCCCATTAAAATAAAATTAACTATGACTAGCGTCATTAATTAGCATCGTCGTTGGCTAGTTTCATACGTTAGCGTAGCATTTGTCATCGTCAAAATGAGAATTTGTCATGATTTTTTAGTTGTATGAATATAGTTTTGAGTTTCAGAACGTATTAACTCTTAAACACCATAAACTTGCCATGTAAATTATGCTATTACGTTTATTAGAACAATAAGAAGCCTTGTTAATTATTTCTTAGCCGGCTATTTAGCGATCCTGGTTTGGCATTTTGTCATTGTCAGCATTTTATGTTTAATGATTCATTAATTTTTGGTATTCTCGGTCAGGTCTGCTCCCTTAACCTAACTGTATTTTCATATTTCAAAACGTGTCAATTCTAAATCACTTAAACCATAAACGTGAGCTATCGAATTAATTTGAATTAGGTTGCAAGTTGCTCGTAAAAAACGTGATCGCTTGTATTTTAACAATCCAAGTGTTCCTTTTTTAAACACTGCTTTTCCATAAAATCGGATTGCTATATCTGGTGGAAACGTTAACACGACAAATTTATACTTTTAATCGTTCTGTTCAAACACAACTGGTACACCCAAACTAGCTGGTTTAATATTTTCTCGAAACATTTTTAGCTATATTTGTTGCTGCATCTATTAACCATTATTTTATTTTCCCTCTAAAAGAACCAAAGTACTGTTGTTAAAACTATTACATAGGTTACCAGTACCTTTATTCAACTCTTCAGACTTCAGTAAACTTATTTTTTTTTTGGATTTGGTGTTCTGGGTAATGTGACGAGTAGAAAAACAGTTCACGAATACGAGCGCACATGTGGATAAGTCATTAGCAAATGCGCAGAGAGGAAACATTTGGCCTATATGAACTGCCAGTGGGGGTCAGATGGAACAGCAACAGTCAATCCGAAAATAAAGATACATTATTTGAGAAATTAAGTACACGATTATATACAGTAAATGGACAGGTACTTTAAATAGACTCCTCAATCTCATGATCAAATCAGTGATCGGTTATTGGTTTTTCAAACACGAATCGGTGATCGACCCCAAATATTCTGATCGTGTAAAGCCCATTTAAACGCATGTAATTTTCAATATTGTGGTTAGTTTCAAGGTGCGTGGAAAGGATAAAACAAAATTTGTCGACTCGTGTCGCGGACTTTCGAATCAGAGATGTTTTCTGGAATGTATCAACGGGGATTACAACTGTATTTGTAGTTTTTTTTTTTTTTTTAAAGGAAGTACAGGGGTTCGACCTACATATTTTATTTGATTTCCCCCCCTCTGAGCTGTTGAATTCCCGTTCTGGAGCTAGCCGTCTCTCAAACAGGAAGCGAGCTGGCCGGCGTTTTGACGAGCGGAACAGATGCGAACGTATTGCAATGCTCCAGAGACAATTGGCGCGGTTTTCTAGGTCGAGAAAGACGTCGGAATTACTTCCTGCGGTGTAAATACTACTGGGAGTTTGAACACATCCAACCAAGTTCTATACTTGTAGGATTTGCGTGGAGAGCATTGCTAGCTTTTTTTTTTATTCATTAACTGGAGTGTTCCTTATGCGTCAATTTTGTTGTGTTTGCATATCGTCTCGTTTTCTTTAATAAGTTGTGAGCAGTGTTTATACATTTATTGAGGCCAGGCATATTGTTTACTTTTGAATAATCTCAAGGCACGCCCCCATACAAAAATGCCCCAATAATTTGCCGTGGCGCAGTGGATGGGCGATCATGTGTTTAGTCATCTATTTTGTACACACAAAAAATGTGCAGTCCATGGTGGATCTTGAATGGGATTAGGTGGCAGAACTGAACCAGCTTTGCATTGGAAATGTTTATGAACCACGTGGTAAAAAAAAAAAAAAAAAACGTGCAGTCACATGGTGGAAATAATCATTACGTGGTGTACAGCGTCTCCTGGTGTCCACAGAAAAGGCAACGCTGAGAAATGACAAAATGGATTTTATTCGGAGACCTTTTCGCGTGCAAAACTCACGTACTCCATTTTATTACTCTCCTTTTTAATCGCAGATGAACAAATCCAGTTACAGTATTATTAACAAAATGGATCACAACTTACAAGGAGAAGGGAAAAGGAAGGAAGCAAAGTTAACAGTTCACTTAAAAATTATGCTGCAAAATGTGAATTTTAAACATACCCCCTTTCCTACTTTAACCGGAAAAGTATGTCATCAGAAATATATTTTAATGCAATCAGTTAAAAATCACACTCCAAACAAATGGTGAAATAGTTGGAATAATACTAAAAGAAAACAGCAGAGACAGAAAATGCCAAAAATACAGCAAAATAGACAATTTTCAAGAAGACAAGGATATGAGCCAACAACTACACAAAGTACCACTCTCTTAATTTTTTTTCCATACAAAAATAAACTACTGTATTCCGAAAGGTGGATTTGTTGCGGTTAGACAAGTACCTCTGGGAGGTGCCGTGGACTTAAGTGGTGCAGACTAGCCCTAAAAAAAAAAAAAAAAAACGCCAAACATTGTAGTTGGAGTGTGTCATATGTTCGCTTACTAAAACACATTTTTATTGTTAAAATAACTCTTTTTTTCCTTTTTTTTTTTCAACCAAGTGCTTTACTCAGCCATACCACCCCTGTTAATAGAAAACAAGCAGCCGTAAAGTAGATGTTTTATTAAAGACATCCCACCGGCTGCTTCATTTTGCAGGAAAGTACCAAATTTCATCTCTTGGTTAAGAATAACGCTCTCCAAGTTTGGGCTTTTGTTGTTCTTACAACACGTCCACGTGACCGTGCAAGGATGTGGTGTTCCCCCCGCAGTCCACATACTGGTAAACCTCCTGGGACACCTGCTCGGTGTGGCCAAAGTACGACGTGGTCACAGTCACCCTAGTAGAGGGGGGAAAAAAAAGCCACCGTCACTCCATAGAAATGATATTTTATAGTATGACGTTATTAATAATTGTTAGAAATGGCCAGCGTGCTAGTTTTGTTGAATGCATCATTAGCTTTAGCCGCATGGCTCGTTGTCACCGACTCCTGCTGATTTGGCGCAGATTTTATACACTTGTACATTTATTTTATAAACTTTTATACTAATGTTATGAACTGTAATCTGATATATGGCGAACATCGCGTTAAAACAGGATAGCTGACTTCCGGTAGATGCTACGCTAATGACCATGACTTCAGTTTGATTACATGAACATTTTGTTTTCTTTATGCCTGGTGTCTTTGGGCATAAATTACCGTAATTTCCGTTTTATAAACAGTGACTTTTTTCACATGCTTTCAACCCCGTGGGTTATGCGGTGAAACGGTCCTTTGTGTATTTTTTCTAATAGCTACAAGGGGGCACTCAAGCGAAAAAGGGAAGAGAGACCAGTGGAATACATGTGCCGAGGAAGTAACTTTTACCGGTATGTTTTTTTTTTTTAACCAGCCCTGTTAGCGCTGTGCTAGCTACAGTGTTGTCAGTGATTTTTACCGGTATATATTTTTTTAACCCGGTCCTATTAGCGCCGTGCTTGTGTATTTCTGCTATTACTACCATGTCTCAGTGATTTATTAAATTTTTTTTTATTTATTTTCAACCGGCTCGGTTAGTGCTGTGCTACCGTGTTGCTACTGTGTAGGTGCCGTGGCTGTTTTTTTTTTTTTTTTTTTTTTTTTTAAACCAGCCCTGTTCATGCTACCGTGTTGTTGCTATGTTGAGCTAAGTTAAGGTATTAAAACGTTGAAAACTCCGTGTACCGTCTTTCTTTGTAAATCTCTCGTGTTTCAATGGAGGCACTTGCGGCTTTTACAGAGGTGCGGCGTATGTATGTACTAAATGGTATTTCCTTTACAAATGTACTGGGTGAGGCTTATAATCCTGTGTGCTCTGCAGGCCGGAAAATACAGTAATTACAAGTATATCATTTATTTATACCAATTTTATATGATTTACACGTGAACAGCCCCCAGATATTGAATATTGTAATATTTGGTGACTCTGGTGACATCTTGTGTTGAAAAAAAGAAATAGATGTTAAGTTACTACGGTTGATTTGCCACCACCCCCTTCACCGTTCACCTGAACCAGGAAGATGTGCTTGTAGCCATTTTGTAAAATGTGGAAGTTAATTGCCCGCTGGATTAGTATTTGTGCTGACGTGTGTCTTTAAGAGGCGTAGCCTCATTAGGTGACATTTGGGGCCCTGACTCTAGCTTGGATTCGTTGTTTACCATGTGGCTAGTTCATCCATCCATCTATGATCTGAGCCAATTATCCTCACAAGGGTCGTGGGAGTGCCTGCTCTTATCCCGGCAAGGTACACCCTGAATTGCCAGGACATTGTTTGCTCAACGATCTTTTGCGCGTGTTTACATTCTGTATTTGTGTTTGACTCTGTCCCGTGAAATCAACAGCTGAAAGTGCATTGACAACTTTCGATCTACATTTTTTCCCCCCTTTACTCAAGTGGTCCAGTATCTAAAGTAAATAAATAAAAATCAACCAAGCAATGGCTCATAACGAAAACAAAAAGTATGTCCTGGGCACCCGTATATCCAATTAAAACAAAACGTCATGTTACCTTCAAGGAGAAAATGACACTGAACTAGTAAATCAAATCCAACTTACTGCATCATGACTACCATGTTGTGGACTCTGATGGACTGCAGCGTGCAGTAGTCGCTGTGGATAACAAAATTATGTCAGTGCTCGGTAAAAAGTTCATTGTACACAGAATACACATTTAGGAACGTATACTTACAACATATAACTTAATTCATCTGCGATGACAGTGGGGACTGTGTAGTCGATCTGTAAAACATTTTTTATTTAAAATTCAAAAATGAATATTAGATTTTATTTAGTGTTTAACGTATCCCCCGTTATAAACGGCCATCGACTGTGCCTCGTTTTTGTTTGTTGTGTTTGAAAGAAGAGCGTTACGGACCTGTCGCTGGTCCAGAGGTACGATGACGGTGTTGTTGGTGTTGAACTTGGCCTTGCCGATCACCGTCTTGGCGAACTCCACCTGGGCGGTGATGTTGGTGACTGATATGGCGTAGTAGTTGTTATTTGTGATGTTCAGCGTATTCTGCATGGAAAAGAATAAATGGGAGATTTATGGCTCTAAACCCCCAACTGTTTGAGGGTATATGTTAACTTGTTCTTACTAAAGTACCAGAAAAGTGCTCTATGTTTCAATAATTTGGTTAAATATGTGCTATCTTAAGTCCTTTATCTTTTCATTTTTTGTTTTAAATGATACAAATGTGACTGATAATCAGTTGTATTGAAGATGAGTAACTAATATGGGAATGAGGATTGTCTGACTAAGTCAGGCATGAGCATTTCACAGAAACGATCGTTCCGTTACCGTGTCGTTACCCAGCCTGAGAAAACACGGAACCGAAAGTCCGTTTGCCAGATCTCAGGGCTTGTTTTTCATAAAATTCGCCCATGTGTGGAATGTAAAACAAGTTCTCAACGAAATACAACAATCTGTATAAAACGAACCTACATGAACCCCTTTATTTTTAATGATTAAAACTTCCAGCTTTGTCAGTGTGGTTTACAAACAGCACCGGTTTCCGTTACGCATGCGCAAAGTCGAGTTCTTCATATCCGGGTCTCTCAAACGCTAGTCAAACGTGTCGGTTGCTAAGCGTAAAAGACAAAATGCTCATGCCTGCTAAGGCTTTATTCTGAAGTACATGTAAAAACCGGTTCCCGTGAGCATTATCAATGGGAACCGAAAAATCGTTTCCCAGGACAAAAATCAACGGAACCGAAAGATCGGTTACCAATCTTGCCGAAATCCTCATCCCTGTAAGTTGTTAACCGTTGTTGGAAAAATTGTGAAATTCAGTTTTCATACATTTGCTTTACAATGAAGAAAATGATTTGCTGAATAAATGAATTATAGAGCTTATTTAGCAGGAAACAGATCTGCACCAAAAATAGGAAATGGCTGGTTGTAGAAGACCGCACAGAGCCAGACTGTTGGACGGCACCTTTTAGATAACTTCGAAATGACTTTTGCCATACTTACTAATTCTAAAATACTTATGGAATGTTATTTTTCTTTTACTCATCTGACATATGACACGAAAAATCAAGAAAACAATGCTTCTGCCCTTCCCCCCTTGGGGATGTTGTAATTGTGAAAGCAAATACAAGAAATGAGTCGTTGAGAACTGCTTGAGAGCGTGGTGGAGAATTGTGGGGTGCGGTTCTCTTCAGTTCTTCTTGCATGCAAGCAAACTGGCGATGAGTCCCTCCTCCTTATTTTGAAATGGTTTTAACTAAATGTCACCCTGATGAACCTGACAACCGTGGTTGGCAATCACATGCAAATCATACCTGGTTCTAGCCCGAGGTCATTGGACAAATTTCCAAACAGACCTTTCATCTTGTACAGTTAGGGGTCGCCACAGCATGTCATCTTTTTCCATGTAAGACCATCTCCTGAATCTTCCTCAATAACCCCAACTGTCCTCATGTCTTTCCTCACAACATCCATCAACCTTCTCTTTGGCCTTCCTCTCGCTCTTTTGCCTGGCAGCTCCATCCTCAGCACCCTTCTACCAAGATACTCACTCCTCCGCCTCTCGACATGTCCAAACCATCAAAGTCTGCTCTCTCAAACCTTGTCTCCAAAACATCCAAGTTTGGCTGTCCCTCTAATGAGCTCATTTCTAATCCTATCCAACCTGGTCACTCCGAGCGAGAACCTCAACATCTTCATTTCTGCCACCTCCAGTTCAGATTCCTGTTGTTTCTTCAGTGCCACGGTCTCTAATCCGTACATCATGGCCGGCCTCACCACTGTTTTGTAAACTTTGCGCTTCATCCTGGCAGAGACTCTTCTGTCGCATAACACACCGTACACCTTCCGCCAGCTGTTCCAACCTGCTTTGACCAGTTTCTTCACTCCCTTACAACATTCACTATTGCTCTGTATTGTTGACCAAGTATTTGAAGTCATCCACCTGTTTCTCTGCTCTCTGAAGCCTCACCCTTGCCCCCCCCACCCCTCTCATTCACACATATATCCTGTTTTACACAGCAAACAGGAAGGGGCTCGGTGCAGATCCCTGATGCAGTCCTGCCTCCACCTTGAATTTTTCTGTCACACCTGCGGCACTCCTCACCACTGTTCTGCTGCCCTCATACATGTCCTGTATTATTCCAACATATTTCTCTGCCACACCAGACCTTACATATGGTGTACCACAGTTCCTCTCTTGGTACTCTCGTCATAGGTGTTCTCTAGATCCACAAAGACACAATGTAGCTCCTTCTCCTGTTCATCAAAGTACAAGTTTTGGAATTTTCACAAAATAGCTAGAAGAATCCTTGAAATCATTGTCAACTTTTATACAATGCTCTGCCCCTACATTACCTGGTGTAAGCAAAAATATCTACCCAGGATAACTAAGATTATTTGGCCCGAATTCCATTTTTCAAGCATAAATAAGCCCTGGAGTTCACAGAAATATGGTTGGGCGAATCGTAGAAATTGTCAAAATTTGACGCCAAGCTATGTCCCTGTAGCACGTAAGATGTCTGGTTCCAACTGGGCCTCAATGGGAGAATTCGCGAGTAGTACTTCATCCAAGTGCCCTGAACGGTGCCCAAAATGATCTTTCTCGGCTGCAACCGACTGCTGAGTCACGCTTCTGTGAGTGCTCGCATTGATTTCTCCTGCCCAAAACAGAGGACGAGAATCTTACCGTAATATTGAGATAGATGATCTGCTTCTCGTGGTCGTAGGACACATAGGCAGACTTCACGCCCACGTAGTAGACGTCGATGGTACGGGGGAACAGGAAGAAGACGGCCAGGCTGGACAGCAGCAGGCACACGCACACCGATATGGTCACGTAAAGCTTCCTGCGCCCCAGACAAAACAGAACTCGGACAAAGTCGCGAAACCCTTTTGATCGCTCATCAGTACGTGAACACTCACGTCCTGCTTGGCCTCAGCCTTTGGTCGCTGTAGGGAATCAGAGCCACCAGCTGATTCTCCTGACCTGCTCAACGGTTATGAAAACAATTGAAAGCAGTTATTATACACCAGAGGTGGACAGACCATTAAATATGATATACAGCGAGCCTCTGCCATTTGCCGATCATCAGTTACAAGTTGTTAATCGCTATCATTAGCTTCCTCCCACGTTATCAGTTATTTTTTAGACATTATTAACCAATTTAAAGAAGAACAAATCTATTAACTCTAATTTAAATGAAATTCCTGCCTCTTCCCTGGATTTGCTTATTTATTGAGGAGAAGGAGACACAGCAGCTCCATGAATAAATAGATAAAAGGGTGCGTGAGCTATATTTCCATGACAAACACTTAAAAGTTTTATGTCAGCCTCAGCAGGGAGCGGTTTGATAGCCTCTTGCTGAGCTGTCTCGGTAAATCATTTTTTTTATTGCCCTAAAGCTCAGAGTAGCGACACATAACATTTAAGACTTATTCCATTTTCCCTTTGCAGTTTACAGCACAAGCACAATCTCGACGGTGCGCCGCATCACGTCAGCTGCACTTGTCGCGCTGCGGAATTCCGTGGTCCCGCCCCCGCGGCACATACACGACGAATGGGAAAGTTGACGGCGCACTGGGCGTTGCCAAGTGTGGTGCGAAAAGGGTTTCAGTTTGGAATTTTTCACCTCGTGGGATGCGACCCGTGCCCTGACACGTGGGACAGGTCACGCTGTCCCGACCGGTGAACTCCACATATGGAAACTGCGACACGTCTCCATTTTTTCCCTCTTCCTGCACTGGCGTCTTGTCGTAATCGTCCCTATTCGGCGTCAGCGCTTCCTGACTGTCGTCTTTGTGCTTGGCCAGCAGTGACTGGGCCTTCCCCATGGCTGAGATGCTTCACTATATAGCGCACACACAAAAACACATGCACATTGTCATTATCGACTCAATTATGGCCAACAATATTGAAGCTAGTGTTGATTTCCAAAATTCACCAATAATAATAAGTAAATGGGGTAAAGAATTTCTTGTGTGACAGTTAAGAAAGTTAAAAAAAATGTGTTTGGCTTTGTTTTTGACAACCCCCATTCCACAAAAGAAATAGCTTCGTAAAGATGCTAAAACAGTACAAAGTTATGTAAATTAAGACTCGAGCGTCACCACATGAAATATCAACGTGGAGTTAAGACTTTTATTGTTTAGAGGTGTTTAAAGGAAAATTCCGATGGTTTGGAGTAACAATGTATCCAATACGTCACGTAATATGTACTCTATTGTGATAATGTGATGTTAAATCCTCTCATTTAAGAGTGTTTTGGGAAGGTTTTTTTAATCGATAATTACGAATTTTCAGGTGCGCCTCCATTTTCGCGAGTCACATGACCTACGTGCGCGGACGTGACTTGTTACGTGCCGTTTGAAACGCTCGATTAAATTGGACACCATTACGCCCAGCGCCAATTACTCGGACTTATCCTCATCTGATGAAGAAATAGTAGTATCTTCAGATCGGGAAAACGGAGGAATACTTCTATACGGATTTGAACCTGTGGCTGTAAATAATGTTGAATATTCAGATGATTCTTCGGGCGGAATGACGTGGAGTCTGACTACTCTGAGGTCTAAGCGCGACATAAGTGCATAAACAAAGGCCCCTGGGCGCTCCGGGCCGGCAGCCGCGGATGGTTCTTCGGAATGACGCAGAGTCTGACGAACGAGCTCCGGCGGTGGGCCGTGAGCAAAGGTTTCAGGCGGCGGAGGCCATTAGCCAAGTTTCGGTGGTGGCGGAGGCCTTTAGCCTAGCTTCGTTCTGATGCGGCGGAGCCGTGAGCTGAGCTCGCTCCCCCATGAGTGAGCTCCGTATGGAATTATTCCTCCATCTTCCCGATAAACCGAAACTACTGTTTCTTCATCAGATGAGGATAAGTCAGAGAAATCAGCGCTGGGGATAAATGGCTTCCCATCTAATCGAGTGTTTGGAACGGCACGTAACACGTCACATCCCCGCACGTAGGTCATGTGACTCGCGAAAAAGGTGGCGCCCCTGAAAATTCGTAATTGTCCATAATCTTCTCAAAACACTCTTAAATGAGAGAGGATTTAATATCCCATTATCAAGATAGAGTACAATATTAGATGACCTATTGAATACATTGTTAATGCAAACCACCGGAATTTTTCCTTTAAAAATTCCTGTGTGACCGTTAGTTACAAAACAGCATTTTTCTTTTTTGCAACCTTTTTTGAACGAGTTTATACGAGAAGTTGCACAAATTGAAGTCGGCGAGACTCTTGCGTCATCGTACGTGTTATCATAAGCCGAGACTTTGATCATTTTTGTGGTTAACTTCTTGCGTGATAGTTCAGAATGTTAAAAAAATGACAATGCGCATCACAAACACCTTCGTGCCTTCATCTTAAACTTTGCAGCGGTCCTTTATATTTTACTTTTAGCCTGATTTTTACAGTTCTACAACAGTTATGAATGCTAAAATATGATTTATCGGGGTAAAATGTGCCTCTCAAGTCACACAAAACCTTTTGCATATTTTGTGAGGGGCCTTTTTAGTGACCCTTATTCAAATACAAGGAACAGGAGATTAAGAGAATTAGATACATGGGAACTTCCGTGGAATCAAGTCAATAAGACCCAAGTGTCACCTGACACGTTATCTCTGAAGCCAAGACTTAAAATATGTTGACATGGTTAAATTTTTGTCATGTTGTCTTGCTTTTTCTTTGACTTTTGCCGACACTTATTCTAAAAGGAGGAGCAGCCTCAAGAAGGGGTGCACAGCAACTTGAAGACGTGAGAGTGTACGTTATACGTGCAAGGAAAGTTGAGGCCGTTTTCATACTTTTACATGGTTGTTGTTGTGTTTCGACAGCTAAGAATGCTAAATAGCATCTGAAACTCTTAAATGAAAGGGTTAATAAATAGTTATGTATGCATCTCATTGACGGCGAGGTTCATGCTAAAACTGCAGTTACTTTTTTGCCACAGTTACCATCATTGCAGTGTTGTTGTGAGAGAGATGTTTGAGTAATGTGTTGTGGTTAACCATTACGCACGCTTACAGTACATGACTTCATATCAGCAGTGTCAAACTCAAGGGCTGCATACATTAATGTATAGAGCCCATGAAGCATCTACGTAGTGTTGCTTGCCGAAATATGTATCAAAATTGTGAATTGTCTTCACTTTTAATTACGCTATATTGGAGATTTTGACCAAACTTTTTATATTCAACAATACTATTCGTAGTTGAAATTATATTCCTTGAATTGTGATTTCAAAACGTAACCATCAATTTGCTGTGTAGCGCAAATGTTTTTGTACAGCTCTGTGTTAGTTTGTCTAATTTTGACATTTCTTTGGTATATTTGGGTAAAATTAACCTCTCTGTTAATCTTAAAATTACTGACAACTTTCAAAATATATATATATTTTTTTAATCATCTATAACATTTGCCGAAGGTCTCGTATATGATTTCAGTCACAAAGTCTCCCTGAACGGAAAAATGAGTTTGACATCGCTGCCCGAGTTTCCATGCCCAACATGAAGCTTTGGCCCAGGCCGCCATGCTATTTCCAGAAGGCGAAGACGCGATCGGGAACACAAAATCCCGCTTTGAAATCATTCCCAACGCCCCAGTGACATCGTCGGGTACATTTTACAGTGATAAACGTTGGATTGATAACGTTTGCCGACACAATAACATGATGTCGTCACGTTCTTTCGCCATTGAGCTCCTGAACAAAACAAACGCAATGGATGGCAGTGCGTCAACCGCAACTGCTTTTTGTTATTCACGGTTTCATTCTTTTTTCCCTCCTTCTTTACAGACATTACGCTGACAATCCGTTCCATACACACTTACCCGAGTTGTCGTTCTTTAATTTGCGAAATCGACCGTCAATGCCGGTGCGTCATACGGTCAAGTCGTCGCGTTTGTTGTCCTTCTTATCAGCAGGGGAGAACGAAGCCGGGGGGAACGCCCCCCTTCCTTCTTCCGATTGGCCAGAAGCTGCTGATGCCGGTGACGTCATGCCCGGCGTCAATATTAAATGGGGTTTAAAAAAATATATATATATGCTTATGGATTCCACGATGGATGGTGGATGAGAAATATATTGTCAAATGTAAATAACTAATAATAATATAAACTAATCTCTTATATATTTGAGAAAATGCTACCCTGTGACAACATTCCTCACAGGTTGAAGCAGTTAAAAAAATGGATGTTACAGATTTCAATGATGAAAAAAATAACCTTTATTTTTGTGGGAATGTATCTTATTATTATATCATAAAACACTATGTATTATTTTGATTAATTTATTTTGCACTTGATTGATTAAAATACTGTAGTCAATGTTTTAGACGATAACTTAAATTCATAGAGTTTTATGCTTATACTTCTCGTCAACCATATTGCAAACTACAAAAAAATCTGATTAATTTATACTCAGTACTTGTATTTTTATTTTATTTATATACTAATACTGTATATCTAAAAATAAGTGATGTTCACAGATAAATTATCCATTCTGTTTGTAATTGTTACAATTAGTGTATGTGTACCTGTTTGTAAGGTGACCTGGATTTTTTTAAGAGGCCCCAAGTTTTAAAATGTTAATCAAATTATTATTATTTTAGCATTAAAACTTGTCATTTATAATTATAAATGTGGTATAGTGATTGATTTAAATTACTCTAATAATAATAATTCATAGAGCTTCATGCTTATGTTTCTCTTTAACCACAATGCAAACTACAAAAGAATCTGATTAATTTATACTCAGTACTTATATTTTTATTATATTTATATACGTATACTTTATATCTACAAAATAAGTAATGTTCACAGATAAATTATCCATTCTGTTTATAATTGTTACAATTGGTGTATGTAATTGGCGACCTGGATTTTTTTTAGAGGCCCCAAGTTTTAAAATGTTTATGAAATTATTTTTTTAGCATTAAAACATATTTGTAATTATAAATGTGGTATAGTGAATAACTTTTTTTGTGACTTGTAAATGCTAACTTTAGCTAGCTTTATCATTAGCGTTGTTTTGTTTTATTTTATTATTATTATTTTTTTTTTCATGAACGGGCCAGACGGTGGCAGTGTGCGGCCACGCGTGACTGTCTCAGTGGTTCTATGTAAACATTTTCCCGTTTACCCTCTTTTGTGTCCCCCCCACCAAAATCAGTGACTCGGTACACACCATTTCAAACAACATGGTCTTCTTATTGATATTATTGGCATGGCAGACACATTATTTTTGGGCAGTGTGAATTTCCAGCACACAGGCAGTTTGGCATTCATCATGAAAAATATGGTAAAAAATAAAAATCCAGTTTGACCATCACAGTGACCTACTTGGGGTCATTATTGAATTTGTCTTAATACTCGGGCTGAATGACAAGAACGGGCATCAGGCAGAGGCTGTAAATATCCCCCGCTCGAGAACAGATTTAGCACTTTTGCAGCAAATACGCTTTCAGTGATGCGCCGCTGCCACGTTTCCGACGTTTTAGCCTGTGAATTGTCCCAAGTTTTCACACTGGCGGTTTGTGAGGAACACAGACATTGATAAGTCAGCCCCTGAAATATGAATCTTTGACAAGCTCAGAGCAAATCTGCAGCGGCTGATATGGAAATGTCGTCGACGAAATGGCTCTGAAATCACCAGTGGCTATTTTTAAACATCAGCACTACATTTAATGGATGTTATAAAAGGAATAGCCTCTCACCCTACAACCATAACTTCTTTCAAAGGATGGTAAAATAGAACTTTTTAATGACTTCAAAAAAAAAAAATCTTCATGGTATTTTTCTATGCCACACTGATACGGTATGACTCGGGAAAAAAAAAAAATAAAAACCCACCAAAAATAGTCATTAATTGAACCTCAAAAAGATGGAAAGTCCAAATTTAGAGTTGTGCGCTTTCAATCGAGTACCATGTTGTACCAGAACACGGCGGTCAGGACTCAGCTTTACAGGAATAGACGTAGCGAAAAGAAGAGGATGATTTCTGTAACATTTATGATCATTTCCATTAGCTGGTCTAAAGGCGTTTCAAGTTGTATGTTCGTATGAAGATAGCAGACTTTCGTTTAAAAATTCATAAATGGGCAAGCGAGAGCCTTCTTTTCTTTATTGACAGTGACAGAGCGAAAGAAGACTAAGGAGTACTTTAAACGGTGTCTTTTAGAAAGTTTAAATGAGTTAACTTGTGTCCGAGGAGTGAAACTATATATAAAAAAATATCTTCATATGGTGTTTCTGTCTCACTGATATTATATGGTAAAGGGACGATATTTTAAGATACTGTACACAGTTTTGAATAGAAATAAAGTACCATAATTCCCGGCCTACAGACCGCACTTGGTTACAAGCCTGACCGAGTACATTTGTACAGGAAATACCATTTGGTACATACATACGCCACAGCTTTTTTTGTGACACAGAAAGATTTTAATGCTAGTGCGGTGCTATCGCTAGTGCTAACGCTAGCACCACGCTAAACCTCGTGCTAACGGTAGCGCCGCGCTAGCACTAATGCTAACAGGGCCAGTTAAAATAAAACTTACCGGTAAATATCACTGAGACACGCCATTAACACAGCAGCGACATGCTAGCACAGCGCTAATGCTAACACAGTGCTAACAGGGCCGGTAAAAGTCACTTCCTCGGCACATATATTCCACCGGTCTAACTTACTTTTTCCGTTCGAGTGCCCCCTTGAGGCCGTAAGAAAAAAAAATGCACAAATTAGCCTCATCACCGCATAAACGGCAGGGTTGAAAGCATGTGGAAAAAAAGTCGCGGCTTGTAGGTCGGAAAATACGGAATGTTAACCTTGTAAAAATTAAAGAAATGCTACTATGAATATGTAATATATGGTCAGATTTCGAGCATCAGAATGAAAATAGCTGTTAATTCATGCTACCTTCCGTATTTCGTGTTGATGTTGCTTTGCCATTTTAGCGATACCACATTAGCAACACATTTGCTAATTTTTGCTCCTGGTCAAGTTACACATGGCACCCGCTTGTTGCCAGGTAGATTTCACAGGGCTCACTTATCACTGCCCCGTTGCCCAATGAAAAATAGGTATGCTGGGATGTGGGGAGATGTGTAAATCCATGGAGAGAAACAGGAAGACAGGTGGACAAGCGCAAAGGAAATGACTTTAAACACTTTATTTATACAGTTGAATCTGTATCAATTATAAATTGCGTACTGTAAAGTCGGTGGAAAAAAACAGTGTCATCTTCTATATCAGAGCGTGATATTCCACCTCGTGAGATAACACTGCATTAATTTTAAGAAGTCCCCAAATGAATCACATTCTTAATCTATTTGGTCACACAAGAAGAAACTATTTTAATGGCTTTTCTCAAGTTATGAGGGGGGAAAAAAAATATAAATGGAACAAAAATCCCTGCAGGCCGCACACAATCACAAAGCCTACCCTGCGGTGGTGGTGGTGGTCCGGTTTGTGGAAAAGGTCCTCTCGTTATCCTAAAGTAGCATTTTATGGCATTTTTAAGTCAACAACTCTGTTTGAAAGATGCGCCGGATGGGTGAAAACAGTGCATGTGGCAGACAAAAGAGTTCAGGATCGGGGAAAACCTGTTCAAGATCAGATTCAGTTTTATTGGCTAAGTGTGTAAAAACACACGAGGAATTTTTCTCTGGCAGTCGATGCTGCCTGTTCATCTGTTCACCATATGGACATAGACAAAACAGCTTAGTAGGGAGGAGAAACGGTGCAGGATGGGGTTAAAAAAAAACAGTTCTGGATCGGGGGGGAAAACTGTCCAGATTAGGTGAAAATAGCACAGGATGAGGAGGAACTGTTCAGGGGGCAAACAAGAGTGAAGGATGGGAGGAAACGGTGCAGGATACGGAAAAGCGGTGCAGGATGCAGAAAAGCGGTGCAGGATACTGAAACAATAGTGCAGTATTTAAGAATAAAATCGTGTAGAATGTGATAATAACATTGAGTGATGTGGTAAAACCGTACGGGGTCTGTGTGTGGGGCGGGGGGGGGGGGTTGGAGGATGCAGATAAATGGTGCAGGTTGCAGGGAAAAAAAGTGCCAGATGGAAAAAAAAATGCAAGCTTTCCTATTGTGGGACAAAACTATTATCGTATTAATGGTGCGGAAGTGGACGACAAGGTAATAAAAGTGGAGGGTAATGGGAAAAAATATACATGATATGATGAAAAACAAATTAAATTACACAAAAAATGCATGATAGGGTAAAAATAGTGCAGGATGTGCAATAAACTATTCAAGATGGGCCAAGAACAGTGCATGATGAGAGAAAATAGTGTGGGATGCAGGACAAAAAAAAAAAAAGAAAAGTCCACTGAACAAATGCTTAAAGGCCATCGCAGCAAGACAAAAATGCCCACTGGCTATTTAATTCTGCTTAATATGTGGAACAAATCAAAATAAATTGAAATGTGTCATTTTAGTGGTCACATGGTGCCGTCCCGGAGAGCCGTGTTGGTCTCGTGTTTAAAAAAAAAAAAAACAAACCAGCAGGACGTCCAGTCACGCGCCACCAAACTGAGCTCGGACACTTCAGGGAGCAAATAGAGCGCAATAGGGGTGTGTGCGTGTGCATGTGTGTGTGCGTGTCCAGTCATTCCAAGTCCATCCGTCATGTTAGGTTGTCTCTTGTTCGACCTACAGTTTGTGTCCCCCCCCCTCCCCCCGTATCCCCTTGACCAGCTGGCCTCGCATCTGTCCACTTCTCAATCTGGAAACCACAAAACCTCTCATTATAACATTTAAAACACTTTATTATATGTAACAGAAGAGAACAATCAAGGTGTGGTTTGTGCG